>NC_070589.1:34647822-34658183 GCF_027409825.1 Scomber japonicus
GTGTAGTGGCTGTGTGTGTGTGTGTGGCTGTGTGTGTGGCTGTGACCCGTGTGTAGTGGGGGTGGGCAGTGTTGGGAAGATTACTTTGGAAATGTAGTTGGTTACAATTACAAGTTACCCTGTTGAGAATGTAATAGTAGTGTAACTATTTCAATTACATTCTCAAAGTATGTAACTAATTACATTTGATTACTTTTCTTAATTTATCTTAATGAATGAATGAATGCTCCTGACTGTTTTCATTTTCACATTTTAAGACCTGATAGTGTTACTGTTTACCTTCACCGCTGGACTAATGTTAGCTAACCCTAACCCACCGCTGGCTAACACTCTCTGCATTGTACTACAGTGTTAGGGCTCTTGTCTGCTTCCTGTATGAAGTGTTTGCAGACATCCCAACCTGCAAAAACTCATTTAAGGGAGCTTCATTCCGTTTCCGTTTCTTCTCTGCCTCTGACATGTTGCTGAGTCTGACTGAATGGCACATGACCAGAGACAGCATCAGGATCCAACTTGCGTCTTTGAAAAAAACTATTTGATAAATCCGAGCTTTTGTGGCGACTTTTCGAATCTAACTAAAATTGTAATCATGGAAATTTCCAAAAGCAACTTTAATTTAATTACACATTTTCTTAAAGTAATGTAACGGATTACAATTATGTACATTTTGTAATTGTTAGGTGTGGGGGTGGTTGTGTCCCGTGTGTAGTGGGTGTGTGTGTGTGTGTGTGTGTGTGTGTGTTGCAGGTTGCAGGGGATGGCTGATTGGGAGCACCTGTGCCCGGGCTCTGCAGCTGATTTAACCGTTAAACAGGCAGCGTGCACCAGGAGACTCTTTAAGGAGCATGATTGGTTAAGGTGGATGTTTAATTGTATATGAGCCTTTAATTGGTAGAATTGAAGCTTGTTGTAGGTTTATACTTTGATAGAAATGATAAAAATCAGTTTATAAACTAGTATGTGTGATATTAATGAGCAGAATGTATCACTTTCACTTTACTATGTTAACCCTCCTGTTGGGTTCGAGTCAAGGAAGGGAGGGAGGAAGGAAGAAGGAAGGAAAGGAGGGAGGGAGGGAGGGAGGAAGGAAGAAGGAAGGAAAGGAGGGAGGGAGGGAGGGAGGAAGGAGGGAAGGAAGGAAAGGAGGGAGGGAGGGAGGGAGGAAGGAGGGAAGGAAGAAAGGGAGATGAAGGAAGGAAGGAAAGGAGGAAGGAAGGAAGGAAAGGAAGGAGGAAGGAAGGAAGGAAAGGAGGGAAGAAGGGAAGGAAGGAAGAAGAGAGGAAGGAAGAAAGGAAAGAAGGAAGGAAGGAAGGAAAGGAGGGAAGAAGGGAAGTAAGGAAAGGAGGAAGGAAGGAAGGAAAGGAGGGAAGAAGAGAGGAAGGAAGAAAGGAAAGGAGGAAGGAAAGGAGGGAAGGAAGGAAGGAAGGAAGGAAGGAAGGAAGGAAGGAAGGAAGGAAGGAAGGAAGGAAGAGTCAAAACAGATGGGTCAATTTGACCCGGGAGCACAACAGGAGGGTTAAATAACACATTTAAGTGTTTTTACCATTATAACCATTGTGTATCTTTAATAAGGGCAAAGCATCCTGGTGGAGATACAACTCATAAAATCCAAAATATATTAAAAATATGAAGGAAATGTTTTACTTTAGGTGCAAATGACATAACTAGTGACATCACATTAGGATTTTTTACATCTAGTTTTCCATCCTGCCTGTTTAAGGGTTAAATCAGCTGGCTCCAGTCCTCGCTCTCTCTCCCTCAGGATCGACACACTGCTGCTGTTGTACCTTTTTGTTTTGCATTAGACAACATGCACCACACACACACACATACAGACACACACACACACATACTCACACACTCACTCTCACACTCACACACACACACACTCACTCTCACTCTCACACACACACACACACACACACTCACATATTAACACACACGCACGCGCACACACTCACTCTCACACACACACACACTCTCTCTCACACACACACACACACACACACACACACACACACACACACACACACACACACTCTCTCTCTCTCTCACAACACACTCTCACACACTCACACTCACACTCACACACACATACACTCTCTCTCTCACACTCACACACACACTCTCTCTCACACACTCTCTCTCACACACTCTCACACACACACACACACACACACACACACACTCTCACACACACACACACACACACTCTCACACACTCTCACACACACTCACTCTCACACACACTCACTCTCACACACACTCACACACTCTCACACTCACACACTCTCACACACTCTCACACACTCACTCTCACACACTCACACACTCTCACACACACACACACACACACTCTCTCTCACACACACACACACACTCTCTCTCACACACTCACTCACACACATTTGACACCACCTACAAGCACCCTCTTACACCACTGACATACACTTCCACACTCCATTGTACTTTTAATTCCTGTGACTGTAAATGAAACTGAGCTGCTTTGGTCTAATTCACACGCCGGTTAGAGCCATAAGTCGTAACACTACGAGACG
This sequence comes from Scomber japonicus, assembly GCF_027409825.1. Taxonomy (NCBI): domain Eukaryota; kingdom Metazoa; phylum Chordata; class Actinopteri; order Scombriformes; family Scombridae; genus Scomber; species Scomber japonicus. Next base: position 34,650,381 of record NC_070589.1, read on the forward strand.
CTGAGCTGCGTTCAGAGTCTCAGTCAGCTGGTTTCCTCTCAGACAATGAGCCATAAAACCATGAAGACGTCTTTATCAGCGTCCTTATCGCTGCCTGAAACACACGGGACAGTTTCTGTATCAGTAATCCATCACACGGGTCATAAACCGGTCGTATCTCACAGCTGCAACCAATCATCAGACCAACAGGTGAACGCTGGGCTGAAGCCAGTCGGAGCTGGTTTTGGGTCCCAGATTAATATTTAATATCAGTTTCTTTTTGTTTTGAGGTGAGTAAGTAGGGCCAGGTAGTTTTAGAGCTTAGGGTTAGGACTCTGATCTTTGTACTGGTGGGACTGGGAGTCTAGACTGGGATGTGGTCAGTTTCTTTAAGGAAGATAGATTAGATTATTTTTATTTCGAATGCGTGACAGAAGAAGAAAAACAAAAACAGCACATAAACAATGAAAGCACGATGTCCTCACCGAAAACAGCGAACCTACACCCGACAGAAAATATAATGCACTGTCAACCACATTCGAAACGGAGTGGGAAGAAGTCAAAACTTATTGAATCCCACCCCCACCTCTCAAATCAGTGCTTGCCAGCTCCCAATCCAATCACCAATTCACAAAATCCTACAATTTCCTACCAACACCATATGCAATGTCAACATTTACATCCATACCCACAAATCATTGCCACATTTCTCAACCTCCTCCACCAAAAATAGCCACATACATACATAGAAACTTATAGACTTAAGACTTAAACACCTCCATCCCTGTACCTCATCCCTCATTGTCCTCCGTTAGATAGATATGAGCTGTGTAGTCTAGTGTTCAGGTTCATTAACAGCTACTTTCAGCCACTAGGAGGAGCTCTAATGCTTCTTGAACCTGAAACACAGTCAGACCCCTTTCACACCAAAACAGTTCCAGTGCTGGTTCAGGGCCACTGCTTAATTTGGAACTGGTTTTCGGTTCAGACAAAGAACTGGACTGGGGGGGGGGGGGGGGTGGTGGGGGGGGGTTATTGAGACCAACCACAGCAAACAAGACCACATGGTGAATAGATAAGGAGTGAGTTATCCCTTCAACATTTGACTGATGGTGGAGTTCATGCGTTGTTGGTTAGCTGTGCTCTGCTGGCTAACATTAGCTTACAACAAAGGCTGACGTTAGCTTACAACAAAGGCTAACGTTAGCTTACAACCATCTCAGTCCTGTCGAGCAGCACAAACACGTCGTATCTGCCGTGTTTGGATGCGAGCTGGGAGCAACAGCTGTACAAATGCTAGTCCGCCATCGTTGTTGCTGTTGTTGTTGCTTCGGAGTTGGCGCAAGTCTTTATGAGAAAGCAGCGAATGTAACTGGCGTATGCAGTGACGTCATTACGTGGTCCCGCAAGAACCTCGAGCAGTGGGAAAGCAAACTGGTTCTCACCTGGTTCGCAGTTGAACCGACAGCACTGGAACTGCTTTGGTGTGAAAGGAGTAAGAGTGAATTTTTCCTGCTGCCCTCGGCTACTTTGACTCTGTAGTAAGTTAGCCTGCTAGCTAGCTGACTGGTAGTAAGTTAGCCTGATAGCTAGCTGACTGGTAGTAAGTTAGCCTGCTAGCTAGCTGACTGGAGGGAACATGATGCAGATGAAGACACACTAAAGTCCAGTGTGGTTTAAAAGCTTCCAGAAAGTAAAGGATAATGTTGTCAGGTGTGAAATATGTGGAGCAGAGTTGAGCTACGGTGGCTTCACATGGACAAAAAGCTGCTGAGACGGACCCGACGCTAATCACCAAACTAGAACGTCAACATCTGGAACTAAAATCTCAGAGAGGAAAATGAGCCCAAGCACATCACATCATTGACTCTGAGATTTACCAGCTGCTAATTTTACTTTAATGGTGTAAAACGTCTCGTCTCTTCTCAGAGTTCAGTTACAGCCGTGTCCTCAGAGGATCACACTCTGTAATGTGCCGCCTCCTTCAGGTTTCAGGCTGAGACTCTCAGGTGGAGCTGCAGGTGTGAATGAGTTCTGTTCTCTGTGGAGTCGACGCTTCCTGCTGACCTCAGATCAGCTTCCTCACGGCCTGAAAACAGGGTTAGAAAACATCTAAAACCTGTAAAGACTCAAAGACTCAGACCTAGTAATACTGTGGGTTATTTGGTGTCTATATATATATATAGTGTGATATTGTCAGTGGAGGGTTGCAGGATGTGAGCAGACTGTAGGAGGTGTAGAATAAAGACAGCGTTGGTGTTTGTGTGCCAGCCTCATGTCAACAGGAAGTCTCTGGCAGGACTCTCTCTGTCCCTGTTGGCAGGAGGACTTGGCTCGGAGCAGGACTCCTCGGCTTATCCGTCCTGGGTCTTAGCTCTGACCTACATGCAGCGTCGTCCTCGACACCGGCCGCTTCGTTATCCAATAAACGCTGATATGTGGGTCAGTGAGGGCGGACTAGTTATTCTAACCTGGTTCAGTTACAGTCAGGAGTCTGTGAAGGTTTAAATACATTTACTACAAAACACATCAATCATCCGTCTGACAGCCGAAGGGTCAGCAGGTACATGTGAGGGCTGCTGAGATGATTAATGGGAAAGAAGAAAAAACAAAGTTCTGATACACAAATGTGTTTTCAGTTCTTGGACTTTTTCTCTAATGTTTGATTGTTGCTGAAATATTGGATCATTTGAACATTTATTGAAATGAAAGCATGTGAGAAGTTTAGAGGGAAGAATCAGTATTTGGTGGAGCTGTTAACAACTCATAGACATCTGAAATGTGAGCCGACTACACACTGCTGACTGGTTTCATCTTTAACAATGTGTTGGATTTTAAAAGCTTGTTATATTTTCCATTGAGTCAAATCTGCATCTGAAAAGTAACTAAAGCTGTTCAATAAATGTAGTGGAGTAGAAAGTACATCACATGGAAATACTACAGTAAAGTACTGGTACCTCTAACTGTACTACAGTAAAGTACAAGTACCTCTAACTGTACTACAATAAAGTACTAGTACCTCTAACTGTACTACAGTAAAGTACTAGTACCTCAAACTGTACTACAGTAAAGTACTAGTACCTCTAACTGTACTACAGTAAAGTACAAGTACCTCTAACTGTACTACAATAAAGTAAAACTACCTCAAACTGTACTACAGTAAAGTACAAGTACCTCTAACTGTACTACAGTAAAGTAAAACTACCTCAAACTGTACTACAGTAAAGTACTAGTACCTCTAACTGTACTACAGTAAAGTACTAGTACCTCTAACTGTACTACAGTAAAGTACTAGTACCTCTAACTGTACTACAGTAAAGTAACTCTAGTAAGCAGGTGACTGGTTTGACTCCATTTCTGCTTTAAAGACGAATAAAATAATAATAATTATGACATGTGCAACTAAAAAGATGACAGAATAATGTGGAAGATAAAGCACTTAATAATCCAGTTCAGTTTTATTTATTCTATTTATTTAATTTGCAGTAAAAGTATTCGTGTTTAAACTGTGAGTCCAGAAATGGTCTGAAAATACTCGACATCTGACTTTAAGTAAATGCGATGGGTCGCCGCTCCTGCTTCCTGTCTGAACACAGACGCCCTGCAGAGCGAGGGGGGGGGGGGGCAGCGGGGGTTTGGGGGGGGGGGGGGGGGGGCACATTCTTTAACATTAATGAATATTTATAACCCCCCCTCCCCACCACCACCACCCCTGAGAGTAAAAGAGGCTTAATCCCCCCAAACACCCACCGATGAGCCGCTGGTGGTCCGTCACACATCTGACCGCTACTACGAGACTTTTACTTTGAAACTGTTTCCTGTTTAATACCAATTTTATAAAGTCCATATTAACAAAAACATTAATTTACATTAAACAAATCTGTCTTTTACACTCAAAGCAGTTTTACAACATAAATAAACCTGTTGACCAAAGCTTGACGTTAACATAATATTAATAAATTAACATGTAGGAAAGCTGGATGTTAACCAGTATAACCAGTATATGTAATGATGGTAACCAGTATAACCAGTATATGTAATGATATAACCAGTATAACCAGTATATGTAATGATGTTAACCAGTATAACCAGTATATGTAATGATATAACCAGTATAACCAGTATATGTAATGATGGTAACCAGTATAACCAGTATATGTAATGATGTAACCAGTATATTCACAGTCAGCAGATGACGGTCAGTTTGTGGTTCAGCCAGGAGGAAAAACCGGTTCTTTCTTTTATTTGCTGATCGTGTGGTTTTTGTTTCTGCAGTTCATCCCGAACGTTACCGAGTCTCATCGTGTTTATTAACCCTCCCCATCTGTGATTTAATGTAAATGTTTAATATACAGTAACCATAACACAACCTGTATCTATAGCAACCATAGCACAACCTGTATCTATAGCAACCATAGCACAACCTGTATCTATAGTAACCATAGCACAACCTGTATCTATAGCAACCATAGCACAACCTGTATCTATAGCAACCATAGCACAGCCTGTATCTATAGCAACCATAGCACAATCTGTATCTATAGCAACCACAGCACAACTTGTATCAATTGCAACCATAGAACAACCTGTATCTATAGCAACCATAGAACAACCTGTATCTATAGCAACCGCAACACAACCTGTATCTATAGCAACCGCAACACAACCTGTATCTATAGCAACCGCAACACAACCTGTATCTATAGCAACCATAGAACAACCTGTATCTATAGCAACCATAGAACAACCTGTATCTATAGCAACCATAACACAACTTGTATGTATAGCAACCATGGCACAACCGGTATCTATAGCAACCATAACACAACCTGTATCTATAGCAACCTTAGAACAACCTGTATCTATAGCAACCATAGCACAATCTGTATCTATAGCAACCATAGAACAACCTGTATCTATAGCAACCATAGAACAACCTGTATCTATAGCAACCATAACACAACCTGTATCTATAGCAACCATAACACAACCTGTATGTATAGCAACCATAGAACAACCTGTATCTATAGCAACCATAACACAACCTGTATCTATAGCAACCGTAGCACAACCTGTATCTATAGCAACCATAACACAACCTGTATCTATAGCAACCATAGCACAACCTGTATCTATAGCAACTATAGCACAACCTGTATCTATAGCAACCATAGCACAACCTGTATCTATAGCAACCATAACACAACCTGTATCTATAGCAACCATAACACAACCTGTATCTATAGCAACCATAGCATAACCTGTATCTATAGCAACCATAGCACAACCTGTATCTATAGCAACCATAACACAACCTGTATCTATAGCAACCATAGCATAACCTGTATCTATAGCAACCACAGCACAACCTGTATCTATAGCAACCGCAACACAACCTGTATCTATAGCAACCATAGCACAACCTGTATCTATAGCAACCATAACACAACCTGTATCTATAGCAACCATAGAACAACCTGTATCTATAGCAACCATAGCACAACCTGTATCTATAGCAACCATAGCACAACCTGTATCTATAGCAACCATAGAACAACCTGTATCTATAGCAACCATAGCACAACCTGTATCTATAGCAACCATAACACAACCTGTATCTATAGCAACCATAGCACAACCTGTATCTATAGCAACCATAGCACAACCTGTATCTATAGCAACCATAGCACAACCTGTATCTATAGCAACCATAACACAACCTGTATCTATAGCAACCATAGCACAACCTGTATCTATAGCAACCATAGCACAACCTGTATCTATAGCAACCATAGAACAACCTGTATCTATAGCAACCAACCTGTATCCATAGCAACCATAGCACAACCTGTATCTATAGCAACCATAGTACAACCTGTATCTGTAGCAACCATAGCACAACCTGTATCTATAGCAACCATAGAACAACCTGTATCTATAGCAACCATAGCACAACCTGTATCTATAGCAACCATAACACAACCTGTATCTATAGCAACCATAGCACAACCTGTATCTATAGCAACCATAGCACAACCTGTATCTATAGCAACCATAGCACAACCTGTATCTATAGCAACCACAACACAACCTGTATCTATAGCAACCATGACACAACCTGTATCTATAGCAACCATAGAACAACCTGTATCTATAGCAACCATAGAACAACCTGTATCTATAGCAACCATAGCACAACCTGTATCTATAGCAACCATAGCACAACCTGTATCTATAGCAACCATAGCACAACCTGTATCTATAGCAACCATAACACAACCTGTATCTATAGCAACCATAGAACAACCTGTATCTGTAGCAACCATAACACAACCTGTATCTATAGCAACCATAGAACAACCTGTATCTGTAGCAACCATAGCACGACCTGTATCTATAGCAACCATAGAACAACCTGTATCTATAGCAACCATAGAATAACCTGTATCTATAGCAACCATAACACAACCTGTATCTATAGCAACCATAGCACAACCTGTATCTATAGCAACCATAGCACAACCTGTATCTATAGCAACCACAGAACAACCTGTATCTATAGCAACCATAGAACAATCTGATGGTCTGTCTGTGCATTAGTTAAATGGGTTCAATAGATTTTAGTTTTTGACACAGTGACCGCTACCAAACAGCTGAGCAGACATATAAAGGCTTGAGAGGAAATTTAAGGGAAAACCCAGATTGAAGAAGTAAGAACTTTATTTTTTTTATTTTGAATCATAATATTCCCCCTAAAACGTTTCACTAACTTTTACACTATCACTTCTGGAGAGCTGCTCCTGTTCAGTTGAAACATAAAACACATTCACCAGTCCAACTTTACCGACCATAGAATAGAATAGAATAGAATGCCTTTATTGTCATTATACAAAGTACAATGAGATTTAAGCTTCACCTTAAAGTGCACACATTAAATAGACATAAAATAGACATTAAATAGATAAAAAAATAAATAAAAAAATAAAAGTGAAATGAGGTAGGGAAAATAAGTGACTGTAGTAGTTAGTGCAAGTATGCTGTGCTATAATAGTGCAGAGGTAGATGTCTGAGGGCATGTTGTTTGGCGGTGTTGTAACATTTGTAGTGCAGTGACAGATCTTGATTGGGTCTGGATCAGTTTCTTAGTGCAGGCTTGAGTTGAGTATGGTGACGGCTCTCGGGAAGAAACTGTCTCTGAGTCTGTTTGTTTTGGCTGGTATGGTCCTGTAGCGCCTAGCAGAGGGCAGCAGGTTGAAGAGGTGGTAGCCAGGATGTGTATGGTCTTTTATGATGCTCATTGCCCTTCCTAGGCACCGGGAGTTGTAGATGGTGGACAGGGGAGATAGGGGGCAGCCGGTGATCTTTTGTGCCATGTTGGTCACCCTCTGCAGTCTTTTCCTGTCCGCTTGTGTGCATCAGGCTCCACTTAAACTTTACTTTACTAACTTAGATAATAAATAATGAATAATTGTGCACCTGCAGGACAAATGAAACAGGAGTCAGTGGAGAGTTACGTCTGTGGTTGAAGCTCGTTGCTTTTACATCGTTTTACTCTTCAGTTAAAAGATGTTTGGTGATATTTCGGTAAACTGTACTTTGGTTTACAGAGTCTGTCTCTCTCTGTCTCTCTCTCTCTCTCTCTCTGTCTCTCTCTCTCTCTGTCTCTCTGTCTCTCTCTCTCTCTCTCTCTCTCTCTCTCTGTCTCTCTGTCTCTCTCTCTCTCTCTCTCTCTCTCTCTCTCTCTGTCTCTCTGTCTCTCTCTCTCTCTCTCTCTCTCGCTGTCTCTCTGTCTCTCTCTCTCTCTGTCTCTCTGTCTCTCTCTCT
>NC_070589.1:34658683-34661183 GCF_027409825.1 Scomber japonicus
CAGCTGAACTTAGATCTGAAGGAAGGAAGGAAGGAAGGAAGGGAAGGAGGGAAGAAGGAAGGACAAGAGGAAGGAAGGGAAGCAAGGGAGGAAGGAGGGAGGAAGGAAGGTAGGAAGGAAAGGAGGAAGAAGGAAGGAAAGGAAGGAGAGAGGAAAGGGAGGAGGGAGGGAGGGAGGAAGGAAGGAAGGAAGGAAGGAAGGAAGGAAAGGAGGAAGGAAGGGAGGAAGGAGAGAGGAAAGGAGGAGGGAGGGGAGGGAGGAAGGAAGGAAGGAAGGAAGGAAGAAAGAAAGAAAGGAAGGAAGGACAGAGGAAGAAAGGAAGGACAGATGAAGGAAGGAAGAAAGGACAGAAGGAGGGAAAATTTACCCTAACAGCTGAACTTAGATCTGAAGAAGGAAGGAAGGAAGGAAGGAAGGAAGGACAGAGGAAGAAAGGAAGGAAGGAAGGACAGATGAAGGAAGGAAGGAAGGACAACAGGAAGGTTAAAGAGTCTGTATCTCCTGGTGCACGTTGTCTGTTTAAGGGTTAAATTTATATAATATAAATATAATAAATACATGTATGCAGCTTCAGTAGTTCAGAAGGAAGGAAGGGAGGAAGGAGAGAGGAAAGGGAGGAGGTAGGGAGGGAAGCAAGGGAGGAAGGAGGGAGGAAGGAAGGAAGGACGTAGAAAGGAAAGAAGGAAGGGAGGAGAGAAGGAGGGAGGGAGGAAGAACAGATGGAAGGAAGGAAAGGAAGGAAGGAAGGACGGAGGAAGGAAGGGAGGAGAGAAGGAGGGAGGAGAGAAGGAGGAAGGACAGATGGAAGTAAGGAAAGGAAGGAAGGACGGAGGAAATAAGTAACGAGGGAGGGAGAAAGGAAAAGAGGAAGGGAAGAAAGAAGGCAGGGAGGAAGGAAAGGAAGAAAGGAAAGGAAGGAAGGAAGGAAGGAAGGAAGGAAAGGAAGGAAGGAAGGAAGGATGTTTTGGGATATTTACAGAAGTTACCAAATATAATAATTTGCCCAATAAAGGGTTAAACTTTCAGACTGAAAGCTTCTATCGACTGAGAGAGAAGAGCTTCACTAATGGACAAATAATACATCATATTATATAATAATTATAATTATATAAATATAATAAATCCATATATGCAGCTTCAGTAGTTCAGCCCTAATGAATAAATATATAATGATAAAGTGTAAATGAACACTTCCTGTCCTCCTGCAGACAGTTTACTCTGCAATCATCCATCAATTACAGCCTCAGACTGTGTGTGTGTGTGTGTGTGTGTGTGTGTGTGTGTGTGTGTGTGTGTGTGTGTGTGTGTGTGTGTGTGTGTGTGTGTGTTTTCATAGCCAGACTAACGCACAATCAGGCACAGTGAAAGCACCGTCTGTTTACTGGAGACACACACACACACACACAAACACACACACTAACACAGACGCACACACACACACACACACACACACACACACACACACACACTAACACACAGAGCTTTTGTTCAACACTTAACACTGATTTACTGTCTGAGACACACACACACATACATATATACACACACACATATACCCACACACACACACACATATACCCCCCCCCCCCCCCACACACACACACACACACACATATACCCCCACACACACACACATATACCCACAGACACACACATATATACCCACACACACACATATACCCACAGACACACACACACACACACACACACACATATACCCACACACACACACATATACCCACACACACACACATATACCCACACACACACACATATACCCACACACACACACACACACACACACACACATATATACCCACACAGACACACACACATATACCCCCACACACACACACACACACACACACACACACACGTGGAGTCACACACACGTCTTTATAATAATAATAATAATATTTAACAGTGATGTCATCATGATGTCACCGTGATGTCACCGTGATGTCATCATGTTTCTAACTTTATTCATCTCATTTAATTTCTCTCTGAGTGAATGTTTGAGTCTCAGCTGATCAGTGGAGCAGCGGCGCCCCCTGCTGGTTCAACCTGAGCTTCATTTCACCCTAAACTCAACTTTATTATTATTATTATAATAATAATAATAATAATAATAATAATAATAATAAAAACTCAAAGTGCTTCACAACTAAATAAATACCAAACAGCAGAGTTTCACATTAAAGGAGATTAAACATTTATTAAAAAGAGAACAGAGAAGAAATAAAAGCATGTTTTATCAGATATAATATAATAATAATAAAATAATAAAACTAGAACATAATTATATATATATATATAATTATATATATGAATAAGTTCAGTAGTTATAATACCATATTAAATTAAATTAAACATTTCTCTTCTCTTCTTACTTTGAGTCTTTTTATTGAGTTTATTGATTTAAAAGCTTGACTGAGATTTAAAGTGTATGAGAAGTAAACAGCGCCACCCTGAGGACACTTTGAGTACTGCGTCACTCATA
>NC_070589.1:34666183-34691183 GCF_027409825.1 Scomber japonicus
TTTATACTGGGAGTAATACTGGGTTTATACTGGGTTTATACTGGGTTTAATACTGGGTTTATACTGGGTTTATACTGGGAGTAATACTGGGTTTATACTGGGTTTATACTGGGTTTAATACTGGGTTTATACTGGGTTTATACTGGGACTAATACTGGGTTTATACTGGGTTTATACTGGGTTTATACTGGGACTAATACTGGATTTATACTGGGACTAATACTGGGTTTATACTGGGTTTATACTGGGTTTATACTGGGTTTATACTGGGTTTATACTGGGACTAATACTGGGTTTATACTGGGACTAATACTGGGTTTATACTGGGTTTATACTGGGTTTATACTGGGACTAATACTGGGTTTATACTGGGACTAATACTGGGTTTATACTGGGACTAATACTGGGTTTATACTGGTTTAATACTGGGTTTATACTGGGACTAATACTGGGTTTATACTGGGTTTAATACTGGGTTTATACTGGGTTTAATACTGGGTTTATACTGGGAGTAATACTGGGTTTATACTGGGAGTAATACTGGGTTTATACTGGGACTAATACTGGGTTTATACTGGGTTTATACTGGGTTTATACTGGGACTAATACTGGGTTTATACTGGGACTAATACTGGGTTTATACTGGGACTAATACTGGGTTTATACTGGGTTTAATACTGGGTTTATACTGGGTTTATACTGGGACTAATACTGGGTTTAATACTGGGTTTATACTGGGTTTATACTGGGAGTAATACTGGGTTTATACTGGGTTTATACTGGGACTAATACTGGGTTTATACTGGGTTTATACTGGGTTTATACTGGGTTTATACTGGGACTAATACTGGGACTAATACTGGGTTTATACTGGGTTTATACTGGGACTAATACTGGGACTAATACTGGGTTTATACTGGGTTTATACTGGGACTAATACTGGGACTAATACTGGGTTTATACTGGGATTAACTCAGGAGGTAACCCTGTTTCAGTAATGGGTTTATACTGGGTTTAGTGGTGAATTTAGACTGGGTTTAACACCAGTTTAATTGTCTCTTTTATACTGGGTTATACTGGTTTATACTGGATTTATACTGGGACTGATATTGGGTTTATACTGGGTTATACTGGTTTATACTGGGTTAATGTCCTGAGTGTGTGGTGACGTGTGTCTGCAGATGAAGCTGTGACGGTGACGGTGACTGGTCAGACTGGGAAGTGAAATATCTTCTTCCTCTTGTTTCCTCGCTGTGCTTCTGCTTTTCTTTTCTCTTCACTCTGACGGCCGAGCAGCAGCTGAGGTGGAATAACCCGAACCCTGATCCCAGTCCCAGTCCCAGTCCCAGTCCCAGTCCCAGTCCCAGTCCCAGTCCTAGTCCCAGTCCCAGTCCTAGTCCCAGTCCTAGTCCCAGTCCTAGTCGGCTGATTACAGAGTGGACTGACTGCTCGTTAACTCTGAGACGCCTGCAGCACAACCTCCTCCTCCTCCTCCTCCTCCTCTTCCTGGTTTTCTTCTTCTTCTTCTTCTTCTTCTTCTTCTTCTTCTTCTTCTTCTTCTTCTTCTTCTTCTTCTTCTTCTTCTTCTTCTTCTTCTTCTTCTTCTTCTTCTTCTTCTTCTTCTTCTTCTTCTTCTTCTTCTTCTTCTTCTTCTTCTTCTTCTTCTCCTCCTCCTCCTCCTCCTCCTCCTCCTCCTCCTCCTCCTCCTCTTCTTGTTCCTCCTCCTCCTCCTCCTCCTCCTTCTCCTCTTCTTCTTGTTCCTCCTCCTCCTTCTCCTCTTCTTCTTGTTCCTCCTCCTCCTCCTCCTCCTCCTCCTCTTCTTCTTCCTCTTCTTCCTCTTCTTCTTCTTCTTCTTCTTCTTCTTCTTGTTCCTCCTCCTCCTCCTCCTTCTCCTCTTTTTCTTGTTCCTCCTCCTCCTCCTCCTCCTCCTCCTCTTCTTCTTGTTCCTCCTCCTCCTCCTCCTCCTCCTCTTCCTCTTCTTCTTCTTCTTCCTCTTCTTCTTCTTCTTCTTCTTCTTCTTCTTCTTCTTCTTCTTCTCCTGCGGTGTGGCAGACTGATAGTGAAACTGGAGGTGATGATGAGGTCACTGATAAGCAGTTAAACACTTCTCTTATTTAAACATCTTGTATTTACAGTAAAAGGTTCAGTCGGTCATATTTTAGAGGTTGATCTCTGACGCTTTTCAGATTAAAAGCATCTGTAGTACTCAGATGCTTTTCAGATTAAAAGCATCTGAAGTTTTAAACTAACAGTCAGTTAAACACCTGCAGGATTCAGCAGTGAACTCTCTGCATCCAGTTGGACCTCAGACTGATTCACACTGATATATATTTATAATATTTAATATCTGACTGCTGCTCTATCAGTGTTAGTCTTTTTACTACCAAAGTTTTTGTTACTATACTTCCAGTAATATTAAACAAGTGAATGAGTTTTATTATTTTAAACACTTAAATGTAGTTTCATTACTTTAAACACTTGAATGTAGTTTTATTACTTTAAACACTTAAATGTAGTTTTATTACTTTAAACACTTAAATGTAGTTTTATTACTTTAAACACTTAAATGTAGTTTTATTACTTTAAACACTTAAATGTAGTTTTATTACTTTAAACACTTAAATGTAGTTTTATTACTTTAAACACTTAAATGTAGTTTTATTACTTTAAACACTTAAATGTAGTTTTATTACTTTAAACACTTAAATGTAGTTTTATTACTTTAAAAAATAAAAGCAAGCCTGACGTCATTTTCGACGTTCCCTGTTTTCCTTGGTGGAGCTTTTATTGTGACGGTCCGGGCGGAAGTGTGCGTTGGGCTGAGCGTGTGCGTGTGTGTGTGAGTGAGTCAGTCATCATGACTCCGCTGCACTGATGGATCCTCTCGGTGAGTCTTTGCTTCTTTATCTCGTATTTATTGGCGCTCCGGTGATTCAGCGGGCAGAGGTCCGTCCCGCAGCCGGCTGTCGGCTCTCTCTGCCCGGACTCACACTGCGGAGGCTCCGCCTGCTGCAACCTGCTGCCGGTTCTCTGCTGCAGCGACTCCGCGTTCAGTCTGAAGCTCAAACAGCTGATCACAAACTTACTGAGAACTACTTCCTGCTGGTACTCATTTATTATCCATCACAAGAGATGAGGTACTACTACTTTACTGTAGTACTGTTAGAGGTACTACTACTTTACTGTAGTACTGTTAGAGGTACTACTACTTTACTGTAGTACAGTTAGAGGTACTAGTACTTTACTGTAGTACTGTTAGAGGTACTAGTACTTTACTGCAGTACAGTTAGAGGTACTAGTACTTTACTGCAGTACAGTTAGAGGTACTAGTACTTTACTGTAGTACAGTTAGAGGTACTAGTACTGTACTGTAGTACAGTTAGAGGTACTAGTACTTTACTGCAGTACAGTTAGAGGTACTAGTACTTTACTGTAGTACAGTTAGAGGTACTTGTACTTTACTGTAGTACAGTTAGTGGTACTAGTACTTTACTGCAGTACAGTTAGAGGTACTTGTACTTTACTGTAGTAGAGTTAGAGGTACTAGTACTGTACTGTAGTACAGTTAGAGGTACTAGTACTTTACTGCAGTACAGTTAGAGGTACTAGTACTTTACTGTAGTACAGTTAGAGGTACTAGTACTTTACTGCAGTACAGTTAGAGGTACTAGTACTGTACTGCAGTACAGTTAGAGGTACTAGTACTTTACTGCAGTACAGTTAGAGGTACTAGTACTTTACTGCAGTACAGTTAGAGGTACTAGTACTTTACTGTAGTACAGTTAGAGGTACTTGTACTTTACTGTAGTAGAGTTAGAGGTACTAGTACTGTACTGTAGTACAGTTAGAGGTACTAGTACTTTACTGCAGTACAGTTAGAGGTACTAGTACTGTACTGCAGTACAGTTAGAGGTACTAGTACTTTACTGCAGTACAGTTAGAGGTACTAGTACTTTACTGTGATGAACTTTTATTAAACTTAATAATTTAATATTTAACTGGAAAAATTTAATAAATATTTTGAATGTTAACTTTTAATAAATTGAGTTTCTAGTGTTTGACCTTTGACCTCAGCCAGCTGCTCAGGTGCTCCAGCTGTTAGTGCAGTTATAATTAGATCACTGTGTGTGTGTGTGTGTGTGTGTGTGTGTGTGTGTGTGTGTGTGTGTATGTGTGTGTGTGTGTGTGTGTGTGTGTGTGTGTCTGTGTATGTGTGAGTGTGTGTTTGTGTGTGTGAGGATCATAATGCTGTTTTTAGGTTTTGTACTCAGTAAACCTGAATCATTTACATATTTCTGTTCATGTGATTCGATCAGAGCTGCAGCTGACAGTGTTTTTCTTAAAGCTGATCCTCAAATATCTTCAGTTTGCTGTCAGAGAGGAATCCAGGTTACAAGTTCAGTTCATCCTGATTCTGATTATAATCACCCAGCTCTACTTCAGACTTAGTTTTTTGATATTATTATATTATATTTAAAGCGTTCAGAGATTGTCAGTCAGCAGCTTCTGAGTAAAATAATGTGACGTATAACATGTTGGAGTTGTTCATATTTCACAGTAAATATGTTTATTATAGTAAAGTTATATTATATATTATATGTAGGTATATTAAGGTGTTACAGTTGGTCTCAGTGGAGGTTAGAGTTATCACACTGAGCTCCAAACACGCTGACACGTCGCCTTTAAAGTCTCTCTGTGTGTCTGCAGTGACGTTGTGTTTACCCACAGTGGTGTCTGCGCCTGAACGCCTCCTGTGTACAGCCTCCTGTGTGTGTGTGTGTGTGTGTGTGTGTGTGTGTGTGTGTGTGTGTGTGTCTGTGTGTCTGTGTGTCTGTGAGTGTGTGTGTGTGTGTGTGTGTCTGTGTGAGAGTGTGTGTGTGTGTGTGTGTGTGTGTCTGTAGTAACTCTGGTTCACACACAGGAATGTGAAGTGAGAGGAGGCAGAACTGGTTTCATTCTCTGAATATTTGTAGTGAAAGGCGGTCAGTGTGTGTGTGAGAGTGAGTGTGTGTGTCTGTGTGTGTCTGTGAGAGTGTGTGTGTATGTGTGTGTCTGTGAGAGTGTGTGTCTGTGAGAGTGGGTGTGTAAGTGTGTGTCTGCTGGGAAACACACACTCTCTTACACAGACACACACACACACTCTCTCTCACACACACACTCTCACAGACACACTCACACACAAACTCTCACAGACACACACACACTCACACACACACTCACAGTTTGGTTGTAATGTGTATTTAGTGTTTGGAGGCGACAGAAAGCAGAAAGATGTGATTCAGAAACAGTTTAATGACATCTGGAGGAAGTTCAGTGACGTTTGTTCAGTAAAAGAAGATTTATTATGGAGCTGAACTTCCTGTGACATCACAATGAACAGTTAAACATCTCTTCACATTAATCATTAAAGAAATGCTTAACAATAAAGTGTTTTAATTGTAAAAAAATATATATAAATTAAAGTAATGCTGATACAGATGAACTCAAATCACACAATATGCTCATAAAGTGTGAATAATTTAGTTTTCAGACACATTCCTCTTTTTATTTTCTATTTATTCTCATCACTAATCACCTTTGAACAGCTGCAATGAGATGAATCAATACAATTTAGAGAATATTTACACTTTATCTACCAGAAATAAATCACATTGTCACAATCATTTCATGAGAAGAAGTAAAAAAAATATTTTATTTAGGGATGTTTGATATTATCAGCTGATATTTACTTAGAGATGTAATATCAGGAAGTGTCTGTAGCATTTCCGAGCCGACATGAACGCACCATGGGACGTTTACCGGCACGCGCTTGATGACGTATAACAACAACAACAACAACACACTAAACTCCTAGGTGGCTAACCGTTGCTAACCGTTGCTAATCGTTGCTAACCGATGCTAACCGTTGCTAACCGTCGCTAACCGTTGCTAATCGTCGCTAATCGTTGCTAACCGTCGCTAACCGTTGCTAATCATCGCCAACCGTGGCTAATCGTCGCTAACCGCTGCTAATCGTCGCTAACCGCTGCTAATCGTCGCTAACCGATGCTAACCGTGGCTAATCGTCGCTAACCGTTGCTAAAAGGTTCATAGCGTCGGGTGGGTCCTATCTGGGTCCAACTCTGCTGGAGACACAACAGCTGAGAGGAGCGCGTGAGAGCACTTCCGGTAAAGGAAGGAAGGAACTTGTTTCCATGAAGTTGGAAGTTAAAGTTTTCCTTGAAGTTGTTTTCTTATTTTGCACAGACAGCGTTTACATGTAGAAAGCCATGTTGCATTTATGTTAGCATCCAGTGGACCTTCACAATAAAATGAGGCTTAATGTGTTAATTCAACAGTAGGAGAAATGTTATGTTGTTACAGTTCTGATGTAAAAAGCCTGAATATATATATAATATATAATATATATATATATATATATATATATATATATATATATATATATATCTCAGTATCAGAAATTAAGAGTTGGACAATATCTGCAGAAAAGTCAATATGGATCATCTGTAATTTAATTCTGACTTTATGGGCGACAGTGTGTTTGACTAAATACTCGAATAATCGATATTGTAGGATGACTGTTGATGCTTTCACTAAATATTTACACAATGAGATGTTTGATCAATAATCATCAATAATGTGGATTTAATGATAAAGACAGAACAGTCTGTTAAGCTCAGAACATTACATCATTTTATTGTAAAGCCTTTAAAATGAGGAAAAGAAACACTGATGATGTAATACTGATATATGAGTCCAGACTGTAGATTAACTTTCCTGTCGTACTCCCGGGTCAAATTGACCCGTCTGTTTTGACTGTTTCTTCCTTCCTCCCTTCCTGCCTTCTTTCCTTTACTCCCTTCCTTCCTGCTTTCCTTCCCTCCTTCCTCCTTCTCTCCCTCCCTCCCTCCTTTCCTTCCTTCCTTACTTACTTCTTTTCTCCGTCCTACCTTCCTCCCTTCCTTCTTCTCTCTTTCCTCCCTTTCTTCCCTCTGTTGTTCCTTCCTCTCTCTCCTTCCTTCCTTCCTTCCTCCCTGCCTTGTTTCCTTTCCTCCCTTTCTTCCTTCTGTCCTTCCTCCCTGCCTTCTTTCCTTTACTCCCTTTCTTCCCTCTGTCGTTCCTTCCTCTCTCTCTCCTTCCTTCCTTCCTTCCTCCCTGCCTTCTTTCCTTTACTCCCTTCCTTCCTGCTTTCCTTCCCTCCTTCCTCCTTCTCTCCCTCCCTCCCTCCTTTCCTTCCTTCTTCCTCCCTCCCTTCCTTGACTGGAACACAACAGGAGGGTTAACCCAACATTAAAATCTGTGTAATAAATAAAGCTGCAGGTGTATTCTCAGATATTTGCTGCTGAGCTTCAGACCTCAGACGGCCGTTGAAGCGTTGAAGCGTGGCAGCGTCAGACACAAAGGTTTCTTTCAGCAGCAGATTACGGTCGCTGTGTCGGCGTCTGCAGAGCGTCAGGTGTGTCAGCGCTCACAGCATTCCCAGCATTCCTCACACCGCTCTGCCATGACATCATCACAGCCATTCATACAGTCAGGTGACACCGAGCACAGGAAGCAGGAGGCGGAGTTACCTCACCTGCTTAGGGGATGTTAATTAAGACAACAGCAAACATCAGGTGGAAGGAAGGAAGGATAAAAGAAAGGATAAAAGGAAGGTAGGAAGGACAGATGGAAGGAAGGAAGGGAGGAACAAAGAAAGGATAAAAGGAAGGTAGGAAGGACAGATGGAAGGAAGAAAGGGAGAAAGGACAGATGGAAGGAATGAAGGAACAAAGAAAGGATAAAAGGAAGGGAGGAAGGACAGATGGAAGGAAGGGAGAAAGGACAGATGGAAGGAAGGAAGGAACAAAGAATGGATAAAAGGAAGGGAGGAAGGACAGATGGAAGGAAGGAAGGAACACAGAAAGGATAAAAGGAAGGAAGGAAGGACAAATGGAAGGAAGGAAGGAACAAAGGAAGGGAGGAAGGACAGATGGAAGGAAGGAAGGAACAAAGAAAGGATAAAAGGAAGGAAGGAAGGACAAATGGAAGGAAGGAAGGGAGGAAGCAAGGGAGAAAGGACAGATGGAAGAAAGGAAGGAAGGACAGATGGAAGGAATGAAGGAACAAAGAAAGGATAAAAGGAAGGAAGGAAGGACAGATGGAAGGAAGGAAAGTGGGCCGGACTGCACCCCTTGGTCAGGTGACACCGAGCACAGGAAGCAGGAGGCGGAGTTACCTCACCTGTTTAGGGGATGTTAATTAAGACATTAAAACATCACTTTATATAAAGGTCCATGTGGTTTAGTTTAAATTTAAAGGGTTAAAATGTAAAAATAAATGTATGAATAACTTCACACATTCTTTTTTTGTGGACCCAGCATCAAATTTCTGCTTTTAATCCATTTAGAGAGAATATATTAGAGGATTATGGTAAAAATGTCTAAGTGGTGTAACCATAAAAACTTTGGAAGGGAGGGAAGGAAGGAAGGAAGGGAGGAAGGAAGGATGGAAGGAGAACTTTAAGTCCAGTTGAACTCTGATTAACTTTATTGTGTCTTTAAACTCAGTTATTTAAATCTAAACAACACATCTATAATAACTCACGTCCGTCTCACTTGTTCAGATCATCAGATAATAAATAATAAATGGTTCCTCTGAGTCTGAACATAGTCGGCTCCTGTTTACGTGCTTTTATTGTGAAGGTTCAGCTTCCTGCAGGATGAGTTTTACCTGCAGCGGCTCGTCTGAAGTTATTTATATGTCTGTCACTGATCTGAGTCTGACGGCTCCTGGATACGTGCTTTTATTGTGAAGTAGGCATGGGATGATAACCGTGTTCAAGCTATACCGCGATATGAACGCCAAATTTTCTGTCATACCGTTCCTGAGGTATGAGCTGTTTGTAGTCTGGTCAAAGACAGGAAGTGCTGGTCAAAGACAGGAAGTGCTGGTCAAAAACAGGAAGTGCTGGTCAGAAACCCCTCAGGTGGAGCAGCTGCAGCGTAGAGTATCACGACCCCTCACACTGTCATTACAGATTCAGGTTAAATCGTAATACCGTCATACCGTGAAACCGTGATATTTTTGCTTATGGTTATCATACCGCCAGAATCTCATACCGGCCCATACCTAGTGTGAAGGTTCAGCAGGATGAGTTTTACCTGCTGCAGCGTCTGAAGTTATTTATATGTCTGTCACTGATCAGCTGTTTGACTGAAACACAGCAGGACTTTATTAATGTTTTAAAATAAACAGAAAATACAAACTTTATAATACTGTTATACTTTAATACATTAATACAGTAAATTACATAAAAATAAGTTCTAATCTAATCACATTTAATAATAATGATAAAGTTCTTTGGTTGAATTTATTCTGCTTCTATATTATATATTATACTGCAGATATGTGTGATATGAGTCAAGGAAGGAAGGGAGTAAAGGAAAGAAGGCAGGGAGGGGGGAAGGAAGGAAGGAAGGAGAGAGAAAGGAAATAAGGAAGGGAGGAAGGAAGGGAGGAGGGAGGGAGGGAGGAAGGAAAGAAGGTAGGACGGACGGACGGAGGAAAGAAGTAAGGAAGGAACGAAGGTAGGAGGGAGGGAGGAAAGAAGGACAGAAGGAAGGAAGGGAGATGGAGGAAGGGAAGAAAGAAAGAAGGAGAGAGGAAGCACAAATGGAAGGAAGGAGAGAGAAAGGAAGGAACGACAGAAGGAAAAAAGGGGGATGGAGGACAGAAGGAAGGGAGGGAGGAAGGAAGGAAGGATGGAGGAAAGAAGTAAGGGAGGAGGGAGGGAGGAAGGAAGGAAAGAAGGAAGGAAGGTAGGACGGACGGAGGAAAGAAGTAAGGAAGGAACGAAGGTAGGAGGGAGGGAGGAAAGAAGGACAGAAGGAAGGAAGGGAGATGGAGGAAGGGAAGAAAGAAAGAAGGAGAGAGGAAGCACAGATGGAAGGAAGGAAGGAAGGAGAGAGAAAGGAAGGAACGACAGAAGGAAAAAAGGGGGATGGAGGACAGAAGGAAGGAAGGCTGGAGGAAAGAAGGAAGGAAGGAAGGAAAGATGGAGGAAAGAAGGTAGGAGGGAGGGAGGACGGACGGAGGAAAGAAGTAAGGAAAGAACGAAGGTAGGCGGGAGGGAGGAAAGAAGGAGAGAAGAAGAAAGGTAGGAAGGAAGGAAGGACAGAAGGAAGGAAGGGAAGAAAGAAGGAAGGAGAGAGGATTATTATTAAAGTCCAGAGATGATAAATGTAGTGAAACGTGAGTCTGTGGCGCCCTCTGCTGGACAAACTCTGTCTCTGCCTTTCCTGCTGCAGACTTTAAAACCAGCATATAAAAATCAATATATATAGATTATTTATAGTTTTATAGAGGAAGAGAGAGAGGAAGATGAAGAGGAGAGAGGTAGATGAAGATGAGAGAGAGAGGGGGAGGAAGAGGAGAGAGAGAGAGAGGAAGAAGAGGAGGAGAGAGGATAGAGGTAGATGAAGATGAGAGAGAGAGGAAGATGAGGAGGAGAGAGGAAGATGAAGATGAGAGAGAGAGGGGGAGGAAGAGGAGAGAGAGGAGAGAGGAAGATGAAGAGGAGAGAGGAAGATGAGGAGGAGAGAGGTAGATGAAGATGAGAGAGAGAGGGGGAGGAAGAGGAGAGAGGAAGATGAGGAGGAGAGAGAGGAAGATGAAGAGGAGAGAGAGAGGGAGAGGAAGAAGAGGAGAGAGAGGGAGATGAAGAGGAGAGAGAGAGAGAGGGGGAGGAAGAGGAGAGAGAGAGGAAGATGAAGAGGAGAGAGAGAGAGGGGGGAGGAAGAGGAAGATGAGGAGGAGAGAGGTAGATGAAGATGAGAGAGAGAGGGGGAGGAAGAGGAGAGAGAGAGGTAAATGAAGATGAGAGAGAGAGGAAGAGGAGAGAGAGAGGTTGATGAAGAGGAGAGAGAGGGGGAGGAAGAGGAGAGAGAGGAAGATTATTATTATTTATAGTTTTTAAAGAAAGATCAATAACTTAAATTAGTTTTATATCAAGAAATAGTAACATGTTAATAAACTGCAGCTGTTTATAATCTTCATATCATTTATAATCACATGTTCAGACTCCTCGCCAAAATAAAATACTAATAATCAGTTTCAGTTAAAGAAGAGAGACAGACATTTTAATATAATTACTTTTTTTATTATTTAATAGTGTCTGGTTTATTATTTCTCTTCTTTATCTTTAATCATCTCTTTCTTATCTTAATGTGTTTTATTTGTTAAGCACTGTGTTTTCTGTTTCATGCTTTTATTTTGGTAAATGAATCTTTCACAAACAGGATTAGACAAACATTTAGTTAATTAAAGCAGAAATCCTCTAAATGATGATGATTTGCAGCTTTTCAGATTATTTTGGGGGGGGGCAGAGAGAGGGAGGGGGGGCAGAGAGAGGGAGGGGGGGGCGGGGGGGGGTGGTTGGGGGGTAATCCAGATTAATGAGCAATTAAAATCATTATTTGGCTTCAGGTCTGTTAAACGTTGAATGTTGAACATCTGGATCACTGGACAGATGTGAGTCTGAAGGTCACAGCGACTCTTAATCCATCGATCAGTAGAGACGGGGGGGGGGGATCAATAACTCGTTAGGAGGAAGAGGAGGGGAGGGAGAGAGGGGGAAAGAGGAAGATGAGGAGGGAGAGGAAGATGAGGAGGAGAGAGAGAGGAAGATGAGGAGGAGAGAGGAAGAGGAGGGAGGAAGGAAGAGGAGGAAGATGAGGAGGAGAGAGGAAGGTGAGGAGGACTGAGAGGAAGAGGAGAGAGAGAGAGAGGAAGATGAGAAGGAGGAAGAAGAAGAGATGAGAGAGGAAGAGGAGAGAGAGGAAGAAGATGAGGAGAGAGAGGGAGGAAGAGGAGAGAGAGGAAGAGGAGAGAGAGGGAGGAAGAGGAGAGAGAGGAAGAGGAGGAAGATGAGGAGGAGAGAGGAAGGTGAGGAAGACTGAGAGGAAGAGGAGAGAGAGAGAGAGAGGAAGATGAGAAGGAGGAAGAAGAGGAGATGAGAGAGGAAGAGGAGAGAGAGGAAGAAGATGAGGAGAGAGAGGGAGGAAGAGGAGAGAGAGGAAGAGGAGGAGGGAGAGAGGAAGAAGAGGAGAGGAAGATGAGGAGGGAGAGGGAGGAAGAAGAGAGGAGGAGAGAGAGGAAGATGATTGAGAAGATTTATTCCTTCCTCCCTTCCTTCCTCCCTCCCTCCCTTCTTTCCTTCCTTCTTCCTCTTCCCTTCCATCCATCCTTCCTCCCTTCCTTCCTCCCTCCCTCCCTTCTTTCCTTCCTTCCTTCTGTCCTTCTTTCCTTCCTTCCAAAGTTTTTATGGTTACACCACTTAGACATTTTTACCATAATCCTCTAATATATTCTCTCTAAATGGATTAAAAGCAGAAATTTGATGCTGGGTCCACAAAAAAAGAATGTGTGAAGTTATTCATACGTTTATTTTCAGGAAAGGAAAGGAGGGAGGAAGGGAAGAAGGAAGGGAGGGAGGAAGGATGGATGGAAGGGAAGAAGAAGGAAGGAAAGTAGGGAGGAAGGAAAGGGAGGGAGGGAGGGAGGATGGATGGATGGAAGGGAAGAAGAAGGAAGGAAAGGAGGGAAGAAGGAAGGAAAGGAGGGAGGAAGGAAAGGGAGGGAGGGAGGATGGATGGATGGATGGAAGGGAAGAAGAAGGAAAGGAAGAAGAAAGGGAAGGAGGGAGGGAAGGAAGGAAGGAAGGAAGAAGGAAGGTAGGGAGGGAGGAAGGATGGATGGAAGGGAAGAGGAAGAAGGAAGGAAGGGAGAAAGGAGGGAGGAAGGGAAGAACTAGTGTGCATGAAAATAAATGATGATGAAGATTAATTACTAACGATATCTTAAAAAAAGCTGCATTTTGATTGGCTGCGGAGCGAATGATGCACACACACACACACACACACACACACACACACACACACGTGCACACACACACAGAGAGAGAGAGTTAATAGACCCCAGAGTTTTGTCCCACATCAGTCGGCTGAATGGAAACTTGCTCAGAAATGATTCTCTGAGCTCAGCGACTAACACGTCCTGTAGCTCCAGAGAGGAAGAGGAGGAGGAGGAGGAGGGGAGAGAGAGAGGGAGAGAGAGGGAGAGAGAGAGAGAGAGAGAGAGAGGCTGCTGCAGAGAGAGAGAGGAGTGTCTGCAGAGAGAGAGAGAGAGAGAGGAGAGAGAGAGAGAGAGAGAGAGAGATAACAGGAGGAAGACACCAGGAAGGAGCGAGGAGGAGAGAGAGAGAGAGACAGAGACAGAGAGAGAGAGAGAGACAGAGAGAGAGAGAGAGAGAGAGAGAGAGAGAGAGAGAACAGGAGGAAGACACCAGGAAGGAGCGAGCAGGAGAGAGAGAGAGGAGAGCAGCCGGAACGATTGATTGAATAAATGCGGTAAAACCTCATTGCTCAGAGAGAGAGAGAGAGAGAGAGAGAGAGAGAGCGGGCGAGCGAGGGTTATATTACTGCTGAGTGTAGAGAGGAGGAGGAGGAGGAGGAGAGGAGGAGAGGAAGGATGCGGTGCTGAGAGGAGGAGAGAGAGAGAGAGAGAGGAGAGGAGAGGAGAGGCAGGTCGGACGCCAAGTCGAAGGATGTTCACGGGACGAAGGAGACGGACGCTTACAGCTTAACCTCATTGGCTGACAGGTGGCGGCTCGTCCGGCCAATCCCGTCTGACTGTGTGTGTGTGTGTGTGTGTGTGTGTGTGTGTGTGTGTGTGTGTCCTCTCCTCAGATGATGGGGAACAGCTGCGATAGAGGTACCGTCTCCCTCTCTCTCTCTCTCTCTCTCTCTCTCTCTCTCTCTCTCTCTCTCTCTGTGTTTCCGTCCGTGTGTCATGTGACCCGACCTGTCATCATCATATCTGGCTTCCTGCAGCATGTTGCCTCAACTTTGTCTCAGGAGGCGAAAAAAGAGAGAAAAGAGAAAAAGAGAGGAGCGATGATGATCGTCCGTCATCGCTCCTCCTCATCTCGTCCTCCTCGCTGCAAAGAGAGAGAGAGAGAGAGCGGGCGAGCGAGCAGCAGGACGATGCATGAAAGTTTTCATCCTGTGGCTCCGTTGCTTCGTGGCTCCGTGGCTCCGTTGCTTCATGGCTCCGTTGCTTCGTGGCTCCGTTGCTTCGTGGCTTCGTTGCTATGTTGCTTCGTGGCTCCGTTGCTTCGTGGCTCCGTTGCTCTGTTGCTTCGTGGCTAAGTTGCTTCGTTGCTTCGTGGCTCCGTTGCTCCGTGGCTCCGTTGCTTCGTTGCTCCGTGGCTCCGTTGCTTCATTGCTCCGTTGCTACGTGGCTCTGTTGCTCCGTGGCCCCGTTGCTCCGTTGCTTCGTTGCTACGTGGCTCCGTTGCTACGTGGCTCCGTTGCTTCGTGGCTCCGTTGCTGCGTGGCTCCGTTGCTCTGTTGCTTCGTGGCTTCGTGGCTCCGTTGCTACGTGGCTTCGTTGCTACATGGCTTCGTTGCTACGTGGCTTCGTTGCTACGTGGCTCCGTTGCTACGTGGCTCCGTTGCTTCGTGGCTCCGTTGCTTCATGGCTCCGTTGCTTTGTGGCTTCGTGGCTCCGTTGCTTCGTGGCTCCGTTGCTTCATGGCTCCGTTGCTTTGTGGCTTCGTGGCTCCGTTGCTTCGTGGCTCCGTTGCTGCGTGGCTCCGTTGCTTCGTTGCTCCGTTGCTTCATGGCTCCGTTGCTTTGTGGCTTCGTGGCTCCGTTGCTTCGTGGCTCCGTTGCTTCATTGCTCCGTTGCTTCGTGGCTCCATTGCTACGTGGCTCCGTTGCTACGTGGCTCCATTGCTTCGTGGCTCCGTTGCTACGTGGCTCCGTTGCTTCGTG
The DNA here is from genome assembly GCF_027409825.1 of Scomber japonicus. Taxonomy (NCBI): domain Eukaryota; kingdom Metazoa; phylum Chordata; class Actinopteri; order Scombriformes; family Scombridae; genus Scomber; species Scomber japonicus. Next base: position 34,681,000 of record NC_070589.1, read on the forward strand.
GCTCCGTTGCTTCGTGGCTCCGTTGCTTCGTTGCTTCGTTGCTCCGTTGCTTTGTAGCTCCGTGGCTCCGTTGCTCTGTGGCTTCCTGTCTCCGTGGCGACGCTGCATGCAGAGCGGCGAGCATCCTCCATCCTCCTCCTCCTGCAGCTGGAACTTGATCCGCTGATAAACGCTGACTGCTGCATGCTGCGTTCACTGTGCGTCCGTCACAGTGAGCTTCCTGAATGTCTCCATCCTCGTCCGAGCATCGTGTGTGTGTGTGTGTGTGTGTGTGTGTGTGTGCGCGTGTGTGTGTGTGTGTGTGTTCATCAGTTTACAGCGAAACTGATGAACTTTAGTTCTTTAATCTGAATGTAGAGACAGTTCATCTGTTGATTCGTTGTTCAGTTTATTGTTTAGTGGCCTGGAGGTTCAAACCAAGATCACAACATGTGAAACACTTTACAAACAAACATCAACCGGAGAGGGAATGTACCAACTCTGGGGTGGAACAGGAAGTGATAACGGGGAGTTCATGGTGAGCCGAGATGGAGAGACCCAGTGATGTTTTGCCCGTTTTGTGGACAACGTACGAGCCGAGTTGGTCTTTAGAGTTTGTAAATGACATGGACCAGACAGACCGACCAGATGTGCTGCAGCAGTGCAAAGAATATTTTAATGAGGGACACTTGTATGCTGACCTCAAGCTGATGTGAAGCTTAACATCATATCCACGATTACAGCGTACAAGTGTGCAAATATTCTTCTCACTGCTGCAGCACATCTGGTCGGTCTGTCTGGTCCATGTCATTTACAAACTCTAAAGACCAACTCGGCTCGTACGTTGTCCATAAAACGGGCAAAACATCACTGGATCTCCGTCCATCTCGGCTCACCATGAACTCTACCGACGACAACAACAGCTCCTATTGGCTGCTCCCCGTTATCACTTCCTGTTCCACCCCGGAGTCGGTACATTCCCTTCCTGGTTGATGATTGATGTTTATAAAAGTGTTTCTCATGTTGTGATCTTGGTTTGAACCTCCAAGCCACCGTAGTTCTGTCTATAAAATGTCAAACAAGTGGAAAAAAGGACACAACTAAGTACGTTTACTCGAGTACTGCTCTGAGTATTTCCTTGTGATACTTTATACTTTAATGCAGACAACAGAACCTCAGTAAAGTTCAGCTCATTCAAACATCTTCAGCCTCGTCGGCGTCTGACTGGATTTAATATTTCAATGATCAGTTTTTACTTCCTGAGTCTCAGTCTGGATGAAACCTGAAGTCTGCTGGTTGTTTCATTCTGCTGTCAAACCAGCACAAAGCAGTTAGTCCACTTCCTGTTAGTCCACTTCCTGTTAGCATACTTCTATTAGTCCACTGTGTAGAGTATATATTTACTTGTATAGAGCATGTTTTCATACTTCTTAAGTGTGAACACAGTCTTGTACTCTAACAGGAAGTAAACCAACCAAACACTGAGTTTAACCCTCCTCGTCCTCCCGGGTCAAACTGACCCCATCTCTCTTTTGACTGTTCCTTCTTTCCTCTTTCTTTAATTCTTCCTTCCTTCTTCCCCTCCACCCTTCTTTCTTTGCTCCCTCCTCCTTCCATCTATCCATCCTTCCTTCCTTCCTCCTGTCCTCCCTCCCTCCCTCCTTACTACTTTCCTTCCTTCCTTCCTTCCGTCTCTCCTAAATTCCTTCCTCTTTCCTTCCTTCCTCCCTCCCTCCCTCCTTACTACTTTCCTTCCTTCCTTCCTTCCGTCTCTCCTCAATTCCTTCCTCTTTCCTTCCTTCCTGATGTCCTCCCTCCCTCCCTCCTTACTACTTTCCTTCCTTCCTTCCTTCCGTCTCTCCTCAATTCCTTCCTCTTTCCTTCCCTCCCTCCATCCCTCCCTCCTTACTACTTTCCTTCCTTCCTATCTTCCGTCTCTCCTAAATTCCTTTCTCTTTTCATCCTTCCCTCCCTCCATCCCTCCCTCCTTACTACTTTCCTTCCTTCCTTCCTTCCGTCTCTCCTCAATTCCTTCCTCTTTCCTTCCCTCCCTCCATCCCTCCCTCCTTACTACTTTCCTTCCTTCCTTCCTTCCTTCCTTCCTTCCTTCTCTCCTAAATTCCTTCCTCTTTCCTTCCCTCCCTCCTTTCCTCCCATCCTCCTGTCCTCCCTCCCTCCCTCCTTACTACTTTCCTTCCTTCCTTCCTTCCTTCCTTCCTTCCTTCTCTCCTAAATTCCTTCCTCTTTCCTTCCTTCCTCCTTTCCTCCCATCCTCCTGTCCTCCCTCCCTCCCTCCTTACTACTTTCCTTCCTTCCTTCCTTCCTTCCTTCCTTCCTTCCTTCCGGCTCTCCTAAATTCCTTCCTCTTTCCTTCCTTCCTCCCTCCCTCCCTCCTTACTACTTTCCTTCCTTCCTTCCTTCCTTCCTTCCTTCTCTCCTAAATTCCTTCCTCTTTCCTTCCTTCCTCCTTTCCTCCCATCCTCCTGTCCTCCCTCCCTCCTTCCTTACTACTTTCCTTCCTTCCTTCTTTCCTTCCTTCCTTCCGTCTCTCCTAAATTCCTTCCTCTTTTCATCCTTCCTCCTTTCCTCCTTTCCTTCCTTCTGTCCTTCCTTGACTTGAGGACAACAGGAGGGTTAAAGAGACACACGTAGCAGAGTTTAGCGTATTCATTCATTATAATCTCCGTCACCACTAGATGGCACTAAATCCTCCAGACTGCTCCTTTAAGTTAGCTTTCATGTATTTAGCACTAAGCACAAAGCTGTTACTGTTAATGGTATTACTGGGACCTCTAACTGGGAGGACTGGTGGAAGAGCTCAGCAGCAGCTCAGCAGGTCTGGTGAGGCCACATGTAGCTGCTGCTGGGTTATTTTCAGCTTCCTGTCAGCAGCAGACTGGGAGGAAGACAAGGTAGACGAGGTAGACGAGGTAACTGAGCTGCTGCAGCCTCCAGAGAGACCAGCTGAGACGAGCTGGATGCAGCGAGCCGGACGATGTTACTAAACTCTAAATTTATCTTCAGGATCGATGAAGGCAGATCTGAGCCAGAGAGCCGAGAGTCACTCTGAGCTGCAAACAGGAAGTCACTCACAGGTCTTCAGTTACTGTAGTACTCTCATCTCTCTGTCATCTCTCTGCAGCATCACTGAGCAGCTTCATTTAGACTGAAGGAATCTGCTGCTGCGGCTCTGATCGGGTTTCAGGTGTTTAAATTTTAGTCACGCAGATTAAACGTCAGCTGATTTATATTCTGTCAGATTTGTTGTTTCTAAAAACACAAAACTAAGAAACTGTTTCCTGTGACAGAAGTTTAGATTTTCCACGTTTGTTCAGTATTTGAGTATTTCTAGAGTTTCTGCGTGTTTAGCTGCAGAGGAAACAGGAGGCTGCGTGTCCAGCAGGGGAAACAGGAAGCTGCGTTTCCATCAGAGGAAACAGGAAGCTCCGTTTCCAGCAGAGGAAACAGGAAGCTCCGTTTCCAGCAGGGGAAACAGGAAGCTCCGTTTCCAGCAGGGGAAACAGGAAGCTGTGTTTCCAGCAGGGGAAACAGGAAGCTTCATTTCCAGCAGGGGAAACAGTAAGCTGCGTTTCCAGCAGGGGAAACAGGAAGCTGTGTTTCCAGCAGAGGAAACAGGAAGCTTCATTTCCAGCAGAGGAAACAGGAAGCTTCGTTTCCAGCAGGGGAAACAGGAAGCTTCGTTTCCAGCAGAGGAAACAGGAAGCTCCGTTTCCAGCAGAGGAAACAGGAAGCTTCGTTTCCAGCAGGGGAAACAGGAAGCTTCGTTTCCAGCAGGGGAAACAGGAAGCTGCGTTTCCAGCAGAGGAAACAGGAAGCTCCGTTTCCAGCAGAGGAAACAGGAAGCTGCGTGTCCAGGGTTAGGGTTAGGGTTAAAGTCTCTCTGCTGTTCTGCTTTTCTCTCGTTCGTCACATCCGAACTCGTCGTGCATGAACGACGTTTGAAGCTCCGCATCGTGTTTTCATTCCTTCATTTTCTCAGTTTGTGGTTTCAGGATTCACGATCAGCTGATTTCAGACTGCAACTTCCTGTTGGAGAGAAATCAGTGTTAGACGTAACATAACAAGACGTAACGTAACAAGACGTAACGTAACGTCACATAATATAACGTAACATAATGTACGCAGTGTAACATGATGTAACGTAACGTATCGTATATGATGTAATTTTACGTAACATAATGTAACGTATCATATATAATGTAACGTATAGTATTGTAAATAACATTGTAACGTATCGTACACAACATAATGTAATTTAACGTAATGTAGCATAACATATCATAATGTATCGTAATGTATCTTTTTCATAATGTAATATATCGCAATGTAGCGTTATATAACATAATATATCATAATATATTGCAACGTAGCGTAACATAATATATCGTAACGTAGCGTAACATAACGTAATATATTGTAATGTAACATAATATATTGTAATGTAGCGTAATGTAATATATTGTAACATAACGTAATATATCGTAACGTAGTGTAACATAACGTAATATATCGTAACGTAGCGTAACATAACGTAATATATCGTATCGTAACATAATATATTGTAACATAACGTAATATATCGTAACGTAGCGTAACATAACGTAATATATCGTAACGTAGCGTAACATAACGTAATATATTGTAACATAACGTAATATATCGTAACGTAACATAATATATCGTAACATAACGTAATATATCGTAACGTAACGTAATATATCGTAACGTAGCATAACATATCGTAGCTTAACGTGAGTCCAGGTCCGATCAGAAGCATCACAGTGAAATCGTTGGTGAGTTTCAGTTTGATGGTTTCTCGTTAGCGTTGTGACGTAACGTGTGTACGATATAATTAAGAACTTTAACCTCAGTACACGTATGAGAAGCAGCTACCTCACTAGCTCACCTCACTGTTTCATTATTATAAATATTAATATTAATATTATTATTAACAGCTGTAACGTTCCTGCTTCGTGGTTTATAGTCAGTTTGGCTGCTAACTGGACGCTAGTTTAAATATAAAGAAGAAGAAGAGTGTGAGCGTTGGTCATGAATCTGCTCTGTTCGGCTTTCAGACGGATTTTATTCACTTTGATTTATTTTATTTATAACTTCAATAAAACTTAAATCAAGATTTCTGAATGTCGGACGCTGTAAAACCAAACATCCATCATCCTCGTCCTCCTCCATGTCCTCCGTCTGTCCGGCTCTGATGATGATGATGATGGTGATAGTGATGATGGTGATGGTGATGATGGTGATGATGATGGTGATGATGATGGTGGTGATGATGATGATGATGATGATGATGATGATGGTGGTGATGATGATGGTGATGATGGTGATGATGATGAAGATCTCTTTCTCTCTGCAGAAGTGTCATCGGAGCGATCTCCGAGGAGAAGAAGTATTTCAGGTTTGGGAAGTTCAGAGAAAAGCGTCGCCGTAGACAATCCGAACTCCTCTCCTTTCAAAGTGCCGGTGAGACACACACACACACACACACACACACACATATACACACACACACACATCATGTTACAGGTTGATGGTCTACCTGCTGGGCATTGCTGCCTGACGCACCTCCTCCGGTGCCTTTTATGCAAGTGTGCTCCTAAGAACACCTCTGAGGGCCTGAGCGGGTCATCAGCTGGGGACCACCAGTCATGGATGTTTCGCTCCTTTAACCCCAGTACATCTCCTGGTGGCGGAGCAATGGCCGGGATCTCTCCCTGCCACCCCCTGCTGACGCCCTAGGTGTTGTTCGGCCCCCAACTCCTAGCTTCCTCCTTAGCCACAGCCAGAAGCTGCCTCTCTCCGCCTCCTCAGCCAGTTCTTTGGCGGCTTTCCGATGTTCCCCTCCTCTGCATCCCATGTCACGGAGTAGGTGAGCAGTTGAGGAGCCGACAAACCCCCGACACCCCACTTCGACAGGACATGTGATGGCCTCCCAGCCCGCCTCCCTGCACTCCTCCGCCAGGTCAGCATACTTGGACCGCTTCCGCTCGTTGGCATCCTCTATACCCTCCTCCCACGGGACAGTGAGCTCCACCAGCAGGACCGTCCTGCGAGCCTCTGACCACATAACTAGGTCCGGCCAGAGCGATGTTTCAACGATCTCCCTGGGGAACTGGAGCTGTTTCCCCAGGTCGACCCCGATGGTCCACTCACTGCCGGGTGAGAGGAGTTTTGTTGTATGTCTCTGCCGGGGGGGTTGATTTTCTCTCCAGCCCTCGCGAACAGGATGGGATGTCTCACTGGAGCGGAAGGTCTGCTGTTTGCCTCCTGTCTGCACGACTCTGCCACCTCTGCCAGCTTCCTCGCCACCTGTATCGGCCTTGTGACAACGCTGTCTTGCAGCCCGACAGGATGTGCTGGAGGCTAGCATTGACCTTGACGCACAGGGGACAGGTCTCTTCAGTACTGAACCATTGGTGGAGGTTTCGGGGACAAGGTGACACAGGGTGTCGTACGTGGCTCTGATCAGGAAACTGAGCCGTACCTGGGGGATCTTCCACGGGTCAGACCAGGACATGAGCCTGTCTGTGAGTCCTTCCCATGATGTCCAACCTCCCTGCCGGCTCTGAGACACCGCCTTGATGTTGAGGCGTTCCTGCTCAGACCTTGTCACTTCAGCCACCCCCATGGCTTTCCGCTCTTCCTTGGAGGCCTTCGACCAGAACAAGGGGGTCTCGCCCCTCCCAAGGCCTGCTCGACCCTCCTGGACTCTGCCGACTACCTCGAGGTGCTTTAGCCTGTCGATTGCCCTGTCGACCTCTTCCTGGGCTTTCCACTTCCTTCCCATTCTTACCTGGGTGCCCGCTGCTCTCACCAGCTGGTCAGAGGATCCCCTCAGCTCCAGAACCATCCGAGCCTTCTCCTGCTTGTATCCCACGCTGATGGATCGAAGTGGCAGTAGCAGCATGGTCCTGCCGAAAAGGCCTACATCTGAGAGGCATCTCGGCAGCCCCAGCCACTTCCTGATGAACGAGTTTGCCAGCCCGTCCATCTTGCTTGCCACTGAGGAGGGGATGTTGCTCATCCTCAGAGGCCACATCACCCTTGGGTACAGTATGAACTGGTAACTCCATACTTTGTACTTGCCGGGGAGCTGGCTCTGGTTGATCTTAGCCAGGCCATCTGCGATCTGCTTCCTCACCATCTCCCCCACCTGCCTGTCTGAGAGCTCTGCTGTGTAGGTCCGGTCCAGGCTACGGATGGGTTGACTCGCCAACAGCGGGATCTCCTCACCGCCTGCGACAAAGATGGTGTGGTCGCTTCTGATCCCTTCACTGAGAGACAGACTACGTGATTTGGAGGGTTTGATCTTCATCCTTTGCCCAACCCACAAGCTCGTCAATCCTCCTCAGCAGTCTTGATGTGCACGCTGCTGTCTGGAGAATGGTGGTGATGTCGTCCATGTAGCCTCTCACTGGTGGTAGCCTTTGACCCGATGGCAGTTTCACTCCTCCGACCGTCTCCCTCGCCCCAATGAGGATGATCTCGAAGGCTGCAACGAACAGGATGGAGGAGATCGAGCATCCCATGGCAATACCTACTTCCAGCTGTTGCCATCCTGTGGTGAAGTCCTGATGGGTGCAGCACATCTGGAGGACAGAGAGACAGAGACACACACACACACACACACACACACACACACACACACACACACACATATACAGAAGCTCAAACTCTGTTACTCCTGACTAATAACAGTGATGATAGAACAGAGTGATCTTAGTTCATGATCAGAGACAGAAACAGTGACCTGATTCTATCATCGCTGCGTCAGTATGAACGTCTTCATGTCATCAAGCTGCAACATGATGAACCTCATCACTTATTATTCTGCTGTAGTCTATCAGTAGAGACGTCTTCATGTCATAAACCTCATCACTTATTATTCTCTCCAGACAGACATCAGATTATTCTCTCTAGTCCATCAGTAGAGACGTCTTCATGTCTCGAGGCTCCAGACAAACATCAATAACATAAATATATCTATATTTAGCTCCTCTCTCATCTACACAAATATTTATTATCTGTTAATGTTCAGATCAGCTGTTAGAGGTACTAGTACTTTACTGTAGTACAGTTAGAGGTACTAGTACTTTACTGTAGTACAGTTAGAGGTACTTGTACTTTACTGTAGTACAGTTTGAGGTACTTGTACTTTACTGTAGTATAGTTAGAGGTACTAGTACTATACTGTAGTACAGTTAGAGGTACTAGTACTATACTGTAGTACAGTTAGAGGTACTAGTACTTTACTGTAGTACAGTTTGAGGTACTAGTACTTTACTGTAGTACAGTTTGAGGTACTAGTACTATACTGTAGTACTGTTAGAGGTACTAGTACTTTACTGTAGTACAGTTAGAGGTACTAGTACTTTACTGCAGTACAGTTAGAGGTACTAGTACTTTACTGTAGTACAGTTAGAGGTACTAGTACTATCCTGATCAATAACGGTGATCAGACAGTTAATCAGTGTGTTTCTTCTTCTGCTGCTTTAATGGGAGCGGGCGGGGGGGTGGAGATGGGAGGGGAGGGGAGGGGGGGGGCGGTGTGTTTGAGGTTATTAATATCTCAGGAAATGAGGCCGCTCTCTGCGAGGCGTTCACTGTCACAAAGCATCACAGCCGTCATGTGACCGATGCTCCGTCAGGTTATTGATCCCAGCGATGACTCAGTGGTTATAAAAGATGTAATACTACAGTATTTAAATCATCTATTGATCGGTGATCGTTTAGTGATCGGTGATCGTTTAGTGATCGGTGATCGTTTAGTGATCGGTGATCGTTTAGTGATCGTGATCGTTTAGTGATCGTTTAGTGATCGTTTAGTGATCGGTGATCGTTTAGTGATCGGTGATCGTTTAGTGATCGGTGATCGTTTAGTGATCGGTGATCGTTTATCAGTAAAGGAAATCAGAAGCAGGGAGTTGGTTTGTTTTTGGCTTTTATGTGATGCTGATGTTCTCTCTCTCTTCTCTCTCTTCTCTCTTCCCTCTCTTCTCTCTTTCCTCTCTTCCCTCTCTTTTCTCTCTCTTCCCTCTCTTCCCTCTCTTTTCTCTCTCTTTCCTCTCTTCTCTCTCTTCCCTCTCTCTCTCTTCTCTCTCCTCTCTTCCCTCTCTCTCTCCTCTCTTCTCTCTTTCCTCTCTTCCCTCTCTTTTCTCTCTCTTCCCTCTCTTCCCTATCTCTTTCCTTTCTCCTCTCTTCCCTCTCTTTTCTCTCTCTTCCCTCTCTTCCCTCTCTTTTCTCTCTCTTTCCTCTCTTCTCTCTCTTCCCTCTCTCTCTCTTCCCTCTCTCTCTCTTCCCTCTCTCTCTTCCCTCTCTTCCCTCTCTTCTCTCTCTTCTCTCTTTCCTCTCTCTTCTCTCTTCCCTCTCTCTCTCTTCCCTCTCTTTCCTCTCTCTTCCCTCTCTACCCTCTCTTCTCTCTCTTCTCTCTTTCCTCTCTCTTCTCTCTCCTCTCTTCTCTCTTCCCTCTCTTTCCTCTCTCTTCTCTCTCTCCTCTCTTCTCTCTTCCCTCTCTTCCCTCTCTTCCCTCTTCTCTCTTCTCTCTTCTCTCTTTCCTCTCTTCCCTCTCTTTCCTCTCTTCTCTCTCTTTCCTCTCTCCCTCTTCTCTCTCTCCTCTCTCTTCCCTCTCTCTTCCCTCTCTTCCCTCTTCTCTCTTCTCTCTTCTCTCTCTTCTCTCTTTCCTCTCTTCCCTCTCTTTCCTCTCTTCTCTCTCTTTCCTCTCTCCCTCTTCTCTCTCTCCTCTCTCTTCCCTCTCTTCTCTCTTCCCTCTCTCTCTCTTCCCTCTCTCTTCTCTCTCTTTCCTCTCTTTCCTCTCTTCCCTCTCTCTCCTCTCTTCCCTCTCTTCTCTCTCTTTCCTCTCTCTTCTCTCTCTTCCCTCTCTTTCCTCTCTCTTCTCTCTCTTCCCTCTCTTCTCTCTCTCTTCCCTCTCTTTCCTCTCTTTCCTCTCTGTTCTCTTTCTTCCCTCTCCCCTCTCTCTCTCCTCTCTCCTCTCTTCCCTCTCTTTTCTCTCTCTTCTCTCTCTCTTCTCTCCTCTCTTCCCTCTCTTTTCTCTCTCAGGGGTTTTTCAGCAAACGTCTCAAAGGCTCCATCAAGAGGACGAAGAGTCAAACCAAACTGGACAGAAACACCAGCTTCAGACTGCCGTCGCTGCGGCCGGCCGACCCCGA
>NC_070589.1:34698683-34713683 GCF_027409825.1 Scomber japonicus
ATGATGTCATGGCGTGATGATGTCATGCCGTACTGATGTCATGGTGTGATGATGTCATGGTGTGATGATGTCATTCTCTCGTGTCAGGTGACCTACGCAGGTGGCAGTAAGTGTTTCAGCTGCACTTCAGCCTCAGAGAGAGACAAGTGGATGGAAAACCTGCGGAGAACCATTCAGCCTAACAAGGTGACACACACACACACACACACACTCCTCATCACACACACACACACACACACTCCTCATCACACACACACACACTCCTCATCACACACACACACACACACTCCTCATCACACACACACTCACACACACACACACACACACACACACACACACACACTCACACTCCTCATCACACACACACACACACACACACACACACACACTCACACTCCTCATCACACACACACTCACACACACACACACACACACACTCCTCATCACACACTCACACACACACACACACACACACACACACACTCCTCATCACACACACTCACACTCTCTTCATCCGTCTGTTTTTACTGTTCCTTCTTTCTTCTCTCCTTCCTTCCTCCCTCCTCTCCATCCTCCCTTCCTTCCTTCCTCTCTCCCTTCCTTTCCTTCTGTCCTTCCTTTCCTTCTGTCCTTCCCTCCTTCCTTCCTCCTTCCTCCCTTCCTTCCTCCCCCCTTTCCATTCTCCCTTCCTCCCTTCATCCCTCCTTTCCATCCTTCCTTCCTTCCTTTGTCCTCCCTTCCTTCCCTGACTCGAGGACAACAGGAGGGTTAAAATGGTTCATGTATTGGGTTTTTAAACGTTCTCCATCCTCGTTGCTAACGACTAATATCTGCGTTTCCAGGACAACTGTCGCCGGGCGGAGAACCTGCTGCGTCTCTGGATCATCGAGGCCAAAGATCTGCCGCCTAAGAAGAAATACTTCTGCGAGCTTTGTCTGGACGACGTCCTGTACGCTCGCACCACCAGCAAGACGCGGCACGACAGCCTGTTCTGGGGCGAGTACTTTGACTTCTGCGGCCTCCCCTCCATGCACAGCATCACCGTGCACATCTACCGGGACCTGGACAAGAAGAAGAAGAAGGACAAGAACAACTACGTGGGTCTGGTCAACATCCCCGTGGCCGGAGTGACGGGCCGGCAGTTCGTGGAGAAGTGGTACCCGGTCAGCACCCCCACCACCAGCAAGGCCAAGGGGGGGGGCCCGTCCATCCGCATCAAGTCCCGCTTCCAGACCATCTCCATCCTCCCCATGGAGCAGTACAAGGAGTTCGCAGAGTTCATCACTAATAACTACAGCATGCTGTGCTCGGTGCTGGAGCCCGTCATCAGCGTCAAGAACAAGGAGGAGATGGCCTGCGCCTTAGTGCACATCCTGCAGAGCACCGGCAGGGCAAAGGTCAGGGCCCAGTCTCATTACTCACTGAGTCACACTTATACATCCTGCAGAGCACCGGCAGGGCAAAGGTCAGGGTCCAGTCTCAATACTCACTGAGTCAGGGCCCAGTCTCATTACTCACTGACTCACACTTATACATCCTGCAGAGCACCGGCAGGGCAAAGGTCAGGGCCCAGTCTCATTACTCACTGACTCACACTTATACATCCTGCAGAGCACCAGCAGGGCAAAGGTCAGGGCCCAGTCTCATTACTCATTGAGTCAGGGCCCAATACATCTACCAGGGGGCAGCACAGAGTCAATACATCCTCAGGGGGCAGCACAGAGTCAATACATCCACCAGGGGGCAGCACAGAGTCAATACATCCACCAGGGGGCAGCACAGAGTCAATACATCCACCAGGGGGCAGCGCAGAGTCAATACATCCACCAGGGGGCAGCGCAGAGTCAATACCTCCACCAGGGGGCAGCGCAGAGTCAATACATCCACCAGGGGGCAGCACAGAGTCAATACATCCACCAGGGGGCAGCACAGAGTCAATACATCCACCAGGGGGCAGCACAGAGTCAATACATCCACCAGGAGGCAGCACAGAGTCAATACATCCACCAGGGGGCAGCACAGAGTCAAACAATACATCCACCAGGGGGCTGCACAGAGTCACACAATACATCCACCAGGGGGCAGCTCAGAGTCAATACATCCACCAGGGGGCAGCTCAGAGTCAATACATCCACCAGGGGGCAGCGCAGAGTCAATACATCCACCAGGGGGCAGCACAGAGTCAATACATCCACCAGGGGGCAGCACAGAGTCAATACATCCACCAGGGGGCAGCACAGAGTCAAACAATACATCCACCAGGGGGCAGCACAGAGTCAATACATCCACCAGGGGGCAGCACAGAGTCATAACCAACATGGCGACTGTGGAGGAGATATAGATAATGTTCCTCTTGCATAAAAGACAAAAACCATATGTTTAAAGTTTCTAACCAACTCACACAACCTTTCCTCAAAAAGTTCCTCCAGTGTTATTTCTTCTTCGTGTCTCACTAGAGCTACGTATGGAGTAGTGACAGCAACACTGCCCCCCCATGGTTTCCGGTGGTACTGCTCCGTTTGGCCCCTAGATGTAGATTATGGGCGGGGTTGGACATTTGTAGGCAAGAAATAAATAGTAATAATACTAATGAGATGATGTCACTTCCTGTTGGTGTGCAGGACTTCCTGACAGACCTGGTGATGTCAGAGGTGGATCGCTGCGCTGATCACGACGTTCTGATCTTCAGAGAAAACACGCTGGCGACTAAAGCTATCGAAGAATATCTGAAGCTGGTCGGACAGAAGTATCTACACGATGCTCTGGGTGAGACACACACACACACACACACAAACACACACACACACACACACACACACACAGACAAACACACACACACACATCTATACCAGGGGTGTCAAACATGCGGCCCGTGGGCCAGAACCGGCCCGCTGTGAGGGATCCAATCCGGCCCACTTTCCTTCCTTCCATCTTTCCTTTCTTCCTCCCTCCCTCCCTCCATTTCTTCCTTCCTTCCTTCCATCTGTCCTTCCTTCCTTCCTTCCTTCCTTCTGTCCTTCCTCCCTTTCATTCTTCCTTTTTTCCTTCCTTCCATCTGTCCTTCCTCCCTTTCTTTCTTTTTTCCATCTTTCCTTCCCATCTTTTTTCTTTCTTTTCTTCCTTCCTTCCTTCCTTCCTTCCTTCCTTCCTTCCTTCCTTCCTTCCTTCCTTCCTTCCTTCCTTCCATCTTTTTAATGATCTGGCCCACATCAGATCAAATTGGTCTGTATGTGGCCCTTGAATGAAGATGAGTTTGACTCCTCTGCTGTATACACACACATCTAGATACACACCTGGACACACACACTTGTTCTTTTTCTTCTAAATGAATTTTTAGGAAATAATTTAATTTATTGAACTAAAAGTCTTCATTAATAATCTGCTACATAATGTTCATATAATATTACTACTTTAGTTTATTTATTATTTATTTATATTCTTAATTCTTCTGTTTTATTTCTGCAGCAGTAATAATGTGAATCTGATCTGAAGCAACAAAAAGAAACCAGATAATGTATTATTTTATTATAAAGAGTTTAATGTTTCTGAGATAAAAAGGTTTATTAATATAAACCTGAGCTCAGCAGGAATCAGGATATAAAAGCAGCTTTAACACTTTGATGCAGGTCTCTGTTTGTTTATTTTTAGATGCATCGTTAATCAGCTGTTATAAGATTATAAATAGTTGAGACTCTGCTGGATGTGACCTGAGACCTGCCGTCACTAAAAACTACAAACTACATATTAATAGTCCAGCTGGAAATAGATCAGTCCTCACAGAGCTGCTAAATACAGATATTAATATTATTACATCACAGAGCTGCTAAATACAGATGGAGGAAAGGAGGGAGGAAGGAAGAAAGGAAATACACATATTAGTATTATTATAAAAGTTATTTCTGTTCATGTTCAGAGAGTCACGTGTTTCTGGCTGACTCAGCTGATCTTAATAAAACGTGTTAAAGTAAGGGAGGAAGGAAGGAAGAACGAAAGGGAGGGAGGAAGGAAGGAAGGGAGGGAGGGAGGACAGAAGGACGAAAGGGAGAAAGGAAGGAAGGACAGAAGGACGAAAGGGAGGAAGGACAGAAGGACGAAAGGGAGAAAGGGAGGAAGGAAGGAAGGACAGAAGGACAAAAGGAAGGAAGGAAGGGAGGAAAGAAGGAAGGGAGGGAGGGAGGGAGGGAGGGAGGGAGGGAGGAAGGAAGGAAGGCAGGACGAAAAGAAAGGAGGAAGGAAAGGAGGAAGGAAGGAAGGAAGAAGGACGAAAGGGAGAAAGGAAGGAAGGAAGGAAGGAAAGGAGGAGGGAAGAAAGGGGGGAAAATACAGATATTAATATTATAAAAGTTATTTCTGTTCATGTTCAGAGAGTCGTTTGTTTCCTGCTGAGTCAGCTGATCTTAACCCTCCTGTTGTCCTCGAGTCAAGGAAGGAAGGAAGGAAAGGAGGGAGGAAGGGAGGAAAGGAAAGGAAAGAAGGAAGGAAAGAAGGGAGGAAAGGAGGGAGGAAGGAAGGAAAGGAAAGAAGGAAGGAAGGAAGAAGGGAGGAAAGAAAGAGAGAAGGAGGGAGGGAGGAAGGAAGGAAGAGAGGAAAGGAAAGAAGGAAGACGGAAGGAAAGGAAAGAAGGGAGGAAGGAAGAAGGGACGAAAGAAAGAGAGAAGGAGGGAGGGAGGAAGGAAGGAAGAGAGGAAAGGAAAGAAGGAAGACGGAAGGAAAGGGAAGAAGGGAGGAAAGGAAAGACAGAAGGACGAAAGGGAAAAAGGAAGGGAGGGAGGGAGGAAAGAAGGAGGGAGTAAGGAAGGCAGGACGAAAGGAGGAAGGAAAGAAGGAAGGAAAGGAGGAAGGAAGGAAGAAGGACGAAAGGGAGAAAGGAAGGAAGGAAGGAAGGGAGAAAAAGAAGACAGGAAGGAAAGGAGGAGGGAAGAAAGGGGGGAAAATACAGATATTAATATTATTATAAGTTATTTCTGTTCATGTTCAGAGAGTCGTGTGTTCCTGCTGAGTCAGCTGATCTTAATAAAACGTGTTAAAGTGTGAAACTGCAGATTCTATGCTGACAGGAAGCAGGAAGTCAGCAGCAGACTGTTAAACTGATTACAGATCAGAGTTTATATTAACACACATGCTGTTAGTGTTCATGTGTTCTAGAGGTTGACCGATACAGGTTTTTTAAGGCCGATGGCCGATATGTGCTGCCGATCTTTTTGAAGCCGATATTGCTTTTTCTCCATTTACATGATAAAAATGACACAATGATAACAAATATTACACAAGTCTCAATTTAACCAAAAAAAGAAACATTTATTTACAAAATTAACAAATTAACAATTGGTATTGCAGAACATAACTAAATAAAAACAAGAACATAAATATGTAAGCATAAATAAAATAATTACAAAAGGCTTTCATCAACATCTACAACACAGCCCTGATGATAAATACTATTACAAGCCAAATAGACATAATTTGGTTATCACTAAATGTAAAATAAAATGTTAGTAGGTTAATTTGGTTCCTTGTCAACTCATTTTAATATTTTTTTAAGAAAACAATAAACTCTAAAAAATAGTCATTGAAATAAAGTGTTTAATTTGTAAAAGAAGACTGCCATGGTTTCCATTTTTTCTACATAAAATAAAATGTTTTATCATGCAAAGACAACACACTAGTATGGTAAAATGTCAGATGCACTTTAAGCAACAGATTGTTAAGTTCTGCTCTAAAAACAAGCAACATGTTTGTTGCATTATCAACTTTAACTCGAATAAATATTCAACCACACATAAACCATTTCTCCCAGCATACTTCTAAAAGCTCTTCTCGATGAGGAGCAGCTCACACACACCTGCTAGCTGTTCTGTCCTGCTCTCAGTCATCCCTGTATTAGAGTAATAAAATGTGTGTGTCTCTGTCTCTGTGTCTGTGTCTGTGTGTGTGTGTGTGTGTGTGTGTGTGTGTGTGTGTGTGTGTGTGTGTGTCTCCAGGTGAGTTCATCAAGGCTCTGTATGAGTCGGATGAGAACTGTGAGGTGGATCCGAGTCGTTGCTCCAGCAGCGAGCTGACGGAGCATCAGAGCAACCTGAAGATGTGCTGCGAGCTCGCCTTCTGCAAGATCATCAACTCCTACTGGTACCAGTCCTCCCAGTACACACTCACCACTACACTACAGCTCCCAGTATACACTCACCATTACTCCACAGCTCCCAGTATACACTCATCATTACACCCAGTGATCCCAGTATACACTACACCAGTACACCACAGCTCCCAGTACACACTCACCACTACACCACAGCTCCCAGTATACACTACACCACTGCTCCCAGTATACACTACACCACAGCTCCCAGTATACACTACACCACAGCTCCCAATATACACTACACCACAGCTCCCAGTATACACTACACCAGTGCTCCCAGTATACACTACACCAGTGCTCCCAGTACACACTACACCAGTGCTCCCAGTATACACTACACCAGTGCTCCCAGTACACACTCACCACAGCTCCCAGTGATCCCAGTATACACTACACCAGTACTCCCAGAGCTCCCAGTATACACTACACCAGTACACCCAGTTAGGCCTGGGCCGTTATGAGATTCTGACGGTGTGATAACCTTAGATAAAAATATCACGGTTTCACGGTTTTATGATTACGGCTATAAATTTTGATATTTTGAAATGTCTGTATTTTATTTTTAAACATGTATAGAACATGATGGAGCATTAGTAAATATGTATTTAAAATAAATAATAACTGAAATCTTTCTAAAAATAATAAAATAAGTGCAGTCCTTTAACTGAGGCTAAACCTGCAACTCAAGTCACGACATAACACATAACACATCTAAGATAAATATAAATAAATAAATGCAGCAGGAGCTTAAACTGAATCTCAACAGTTTTTGGAGACTTGCTCATTATCATACAGTATAGGATGTATTTCCTCCTCACGCTGCTACTGTCCGTTACCTTCTTCCTCCGAGCCGCAGCCGTCTGTCTTTTTACGGTAGCCGAAGTATAAATACAGCCGACTTGGTCCTATTAGACGGGGGGGGCGGGGGGGGGGGTTCGGGGGGCTCGCCTCCTTCAGCCATCATACAGCCTGCAGAGCTACCTGCTTGTAACAGCAACCGGAGTACGGGAGGGGTTGGACTTCACGCTGCAACAGCCTGCAGAGCTACCTGCTTGTAACAGCAGCCGGAGTACGGGAGGGGTTGGACTTCACGCTGCAACATCCTGCAGAGCTACCTGCTTGTAACAGCAACCGGAGTACGGGAGGGGTTGGACTTCACGCTGCAACAGCCTGCAGAGCTACCTGCTTGTAACAGCAACCGGAGTACGGGAGGGGTTGGACTTCACGCTGCAACATCCTGCAGAGCTACCTGCTTGTAACAGCAACCGGAGTACGGGAGGGGTTGGACTTCACGCTGCAACAGCCTGCAGAGCTACCTGCTTGTAACAGCAACCGGAGTACGGGAGGGGCGGGAGGAGTACGGGAGGGGTTGGACTTCACGCTGCAGCTGCACACGACCTGAGGGACCTCCACTCTCTCTCTGACCAGACGTCTCATTTAAAAAACCCGCTCATACCCACAGGAACGGTGTGACGGAACATTTTAGTGGTTTTGAAACCGTGACTTTTTCATACCGTGGTTTACCTTAAAACCGGTAACCGGCCATGCCTACACCCAGTATACACTACACCAGTACACCAGAGCTCCCAGTATACACTCGCAGTGTTAAACTGGCCTTTATGTTAATGAAGCAGTTCTGCTGACTGGTTAACATTAATTAATGATCAGTTAACGAGAAACCAGCTGATCAATTAAGTCTGAATATTTATGCTCATGTCAGCGTTTTAATCTTCCTCCTCCTCTTCTTCCTCCTATCCCCCCCCTCTCTCCTCCTCCTCCTCCTCTCCCCCCTCCTCCTCCTCCCCCCTTCCTCCTCATCCTCCTCTCTCCTCTCCCTCCTCCTCTCCTCTTTTTCCTCCCTCCTCCTCTCCCTCCTCTTCTTCCTCCTCCTCCCTCTCCTCCTCCCCCTCCTCTCCCTCTCTCCCTCTTCTTCCGCCTCCTCTCCCCCTCCTCTCCTCCTTCTCCTCCCCCCTCCTCCTCCTCCTCCTCTCCCCCCTCCTCCTCCTCCCCCCTTCCTCCTCATCCTCTCCCCCTCTTCCTCCCTCTCTCCAACCTCCTCTCCTCCTCATCCTCTTCCTCCCTCTCTCCAACCTCCTCTCCTCCTCATCCTCTTCCTCCCTCTCTCCAACCTCCTCTCCTCCTCCTCCCCTCCTCTCCTCCTCCCCCTTTTCCTCCTCCCCCTCCCTCTCCTGTCCCTCCCCCTCCTCCTTCTCCTCTTCCTCCCTTTCCTCATTTTCCTCCTCTTCCTCCCTCTCTCCAACCTCCTTCTCTCCCTCCCCCTCTTCCTCCCTCTCTCCTCCTCTCCCTCCCCTCCTCTCCTCTCCTCTTCCTCTCCCTATCCTCCTCCCTCTCTCTCCTCCTCTCCCCCCCCCCCCTCCTCCTCAGTGTGTTCCCCAGGGAGTTGAAGGAGGTGTTCTCCTCGTGGAAGCAGCAGTGTGTGTCTCGAGGTCATCAGCAGGACATCAGTAAGCGTCTGATCAGCGCGTCTCTCTTCCTGCGCTTCCTGTGTCCCGCCATCATGTCTCCGTCTCTCTTCAGCCTGATGCAAGAATACCCCGACGACCGCACGTCCCGCACGCTCACGCTCATCGCCAAGGTCATCCAGAACCTCGCCAACTTCACCAAGTACGCTTTATTTTGAAAAACTACACTCATCTTCTGGTTTTATTTGTAAAAACTATGTTCATCTTCTTGTTTTATTTTGAAAACTATGTTCATCTTCTTGTTTTATTTTGAAAAGCTACACTCATCTTCTTCCTCTTCTGTTTTATTTTGAAAAGCTACACTCATCTTCTTCCTCTTCTGTTTTGTGTTGAAAGCTATGTTCATCTTCTATTTTATTTTGAAAAGCTATGCTCATCCTCTTCTTTTATTTAGGAAAAAGCTACGCTCTCATTCTTCCTTACTTTTATTTTGAAAAACTATGTTCAACTTCTATTTTATTTAGAAAAACTACACGCATATTCTGTTTTATTTTGAAAAGTTATGCTTATCCTCTTTTTTATTTTGGAAAAAACTACGCTCTTATTCATCCTTACTTTTATTTTGAAACACTACACCATCTTGTTCTATTTTATTTTGAAACACTACACCCATCTTCTGTTTTATTTTGAAAAGTACACTCATCATGTTTTATTTTGAAAAACTACAAGCCTTCTTCTTGTTGTCTTAATTTGGAAAACTACACTCATCTTTGTCATTTTTCAAAATAAAACAGTCTTCTTTTGTTGTTTTATTTTGAAAAACTATGTTAATCTCCCATTTTATTTTGAAAAACTGCATTAATCTTCTGTTTTATTTTGAAAAATTACGTAAATCCTAATTTATATTTTTGAGAGGAGATGAAAGTGTTTCTGATCCTGCCCTGTGATTGGACGCAGGTTTGGGAACAAAGAGGAGTACATGGCGTTCATGAACGACTTCCTGGAGCACGAGTGGGCGGGGATGATGCGTTTCCTGTCTGAGATCTCGAACCAGGAAACGCTGACGAACACGCCGGGCTTCGAAGGCTACATCGACCTCGGCCGAGAAATCTCAGTCCTGCACGCGCTGCTGTGGGAGGTGGTGTCACAACTCGACAAGGTGTGTGTTACTGAGTGTGTATCTGAGTGTGTGTGTGTGAGTGTGTGAGTGTGTATCTGTGTGTGTGTGTGTGTGTGTGTGTGTGTGTGTGTGTGTGTGTGTGTGTGTGAGAGTGTGTGTGTGTGTATCTGTGTGTGTGTCACAACTAGACAAGGTGTGTGTTACTGAGTGTGTATCTGTGTGTGTGAGTGTCTGTGTGTGTTACTGAGTGTGTATCTGTGTGTGAGTGTGTGTGTGTGTGTTACTGAGTGTGTATCTGTGTGTGTGTGTGTGTGTGTGTGTGTGTTACTGAGTGTGTATCTGTGTGTGTGAGTGTGTGTGTGTGTGTGTGTGTGTGTGTGTGTGTGTCACAACTAGACAAGGTGTGTGTTACTGAGTGTGTATCTGTGAGTGTGTATGTGTGTGTGTGTGTGTGTTACTGAGTGTGTATCTGTGTGTGTGTGTGTGTGTTACTGAGTGTGTATCTGTGTGTGTGTGTGTGTGTGTGTGTGTGTGTGTGTTACTGAGTGTGTATCTGTGTGTGTGTGTGTGTGTTACTGAGTGTGTATCTGTGTGTGTGTGTGTGTGTTACTGAGTGTGTATCTGTGTGTGTGTGTGTGTGTGTGTGTGTGTGTGTGTGTTACTGAGTGTGTATCTGTGTGTGTGTGTGTGTGTTACTGAGTGTGTATCTGTGTGTGTGTGTGTGTGTGTTACTGAGTGTGTATCTGTGTGTGTGTGTGTGTGTGTGTGTGTGTGTGTTACTGAGTGTGTATCTGTGTGTGTGTGTGTGTGTTACTGAGTGTGTATCTGTGTGTGTGTGTGTGTGTGTTACTGAGTGTGTATCTGTGTGTGTGTGTGTGTGTGTGTGTGTGTGTGTGTGTGTGTGTGTGTGTGTGTGTGTTACTGAGTGTGTATCAGGTTTTCTCGTGTTCAGCTTCAGGTGATTAATACATTAATCCAGAAAATAATCAATAAATTGATCAATGATAGAAAATATTAATTAATGATTAATCACATCAGTCACTGGTTACCATAGCAACCTCCTGACTGATGTGATTAATCAGTGATTGGCTGCTGTGTGTGTTACCATAGCAACCAGTGACTGATGTGATTAATCAGTGATTGGCTGCTGTGTTTGTTACCATAGCAACCAGTGACTGATGTGATTAATCAGTGATTGGCTGCTGTGTGTGTTACCATAGCAACCAGTGACTGATGTGATTGATAATTGATCAGTGATTGGCTGCTGTGTGTGTTACCATAGCAACCAGTGACTGATGTGATTAATCAGTGATTGGCTGCTGTGTTTGTTACCATAGCAACCAGTGAATGATGTGATTGATAATTGATCAGGGATTGGCTGCTGTGTGTGTTACCATAGCAACCAGTGACTGATGTGATCAGTTAATGATCAGTGATTGGCTGCTGTGTGTGTTACCATAGCAACCAGTGACTGATGTGATTGCTTATTGATCAGTGATTGGCTGCTGTGTGTGTTACCATAGCAACCAGTGACTGATGTGATCAGTTAATGATCAGTGATTGGCTGCTGTGTGTGCTACCATAGCAACCAGTGACTGATGTGATTGATTATTGATCAGTGATTGGCTGCTGTGTGTGTGTTACCATAGCAACCAGTGACTGATGTGATTGCTCATTGATCAGTGATTGGCTGCTGTCCCTGGTTACCATAGCAACCAGTGACTGATGTGATTGGCTGCTGTGTGTGTGTGTGATACATGAGGAGCAGAGGTCACTTCAGGTCATTTAACCACATTAACGCTGCGTGGCTGAAGCCTCACCGCATGACCTAACCCCCCCTCACCCGACCCCTGACCCCTGACCCTTGACCCCTGACCCCCCCGCCTGGACCTCCCCCCCCCCCCTCACCTGAGCATGGCTCTGATTGGTTCTGTTCGGTAGCAGCATGTTGTTCTCATTGTTTTGGTTTTTGTTTCCATTAAGTTTCCCTCATGTTTTTTTTTTCCTTCCCCCCCCTTCCTCGTCCTCTTCCTCTTCCTCTTCCTCTTCCTCCTTCTGTTCACTTCCTTTTTTCTGGCCGTCTCTTTCTGTTGCCGCCATGTTGGTTTCGCTCCCTCACCTCCACCACCACCGCATCCTGGTGCTCCCATCCACACACACACACACACACACACACACACACACACACACACACACACACACACACACACACACACACACACACACACGCCGACCCCAGGGTGAAAATTCCTTCCTGCAGGCCACCGTAGCCAAGCTGGGCCCGCTGCCGAGGATTCTGGGAGATATCTCTCGCTGCCTGGCGGCGCCGACGCCGGTCCAGCAGCAGCTGCGGCGTTTCCAGGATCATCATAGCTCCGCCCACAACATCAGCGGCAGCCTGTCGTCAGGGTTACAGCGAATCTTTGAGGACCCAGCCGACAGGTAACCAATCAGCTGTGACTTTATTTATATCTTATATGAAGCTTCATGAGGTTTAGTTTAAATTTAAAGGGTTAAAATGTGAAAATAAACGTATGAATAACTTCACACATTCTTTTTTTGTGGACCCAGCATCAAATTTCTGCTTTTAATCCATTTAGAGAGAATATATTAGAGGATTATGGTAAAAATGTCTAAGTGGTGTAACCATAAAAACTTTGGAAGGAAGGAAGGAAGGGAGGGAGGGAGGAAGGAAGGAAGGAAGGAAGGAATGACAGAAGGAATGAATGAATGAGGGAAGGAAGGTAGGGAGGGAGGGAGGGAGGAAAGAAGGAAGGAAGGAAGGAGAATATATTGGAGGATTATGGCAAAAATGTCTAAGTGGTGTAACCATAAAAACTTTGGAAGGAAGGATGGAAGGAAGGAAGGAAAGAAGGCAGGAAGAAAAGAGTCAGGAGGGAGGAAGGAAGGCAAGGAGTAAGGAGGAAGGAAAGAAGGCAGGAAGAAAAGAGTCAGGAGGGAGGAAGGAAGGCAAGGAGTAAGGAGGGAGGAAGGAAGAAAGGAAGGCAAGGAGTAAAGAGGGAGGGAGGAAGGAAGGAAGGAAGGAGAATATATTAGAGGATTATGGTAAAAATGTCTAAGTGGTGTAACCATAAAAACTTTGGAAGGAAGGATGGAAAGGAGGAAGGAGGGAGAGAGAAGGAAAGAGTCAGGAGGGAGGAAGGAAGAAAGGAAGGAAAGGAGTAAAGAGGGAGGAAGGAAGGAAGGAGAGAAGGAAAGGAGGGAGGAAGGAAAGGAGTAAGGAGGGAGGGAGGAAGGAAGTATGGAAGGAGGAAGGAGCAAAGAAAGAGGGGAGATGGGGAAGCACGAAGGAAAAATTAAAGAAGGAGGAAGGAAAGAACAGTCAAAAGAGACGACAGGAGTCAAATCAGACTGAGATGTGATTGAACCTGAGTATCATCATCTTAATGTTAGACAGGTTTAATAATCACAGTCTGATGTTAACGTGTCTCTTCCTGCCGCCACAGTAAGTCCCGCAGCCTGCAGTCTCCGGAGCTGATGGAGGATTATGTCCGGTCGCAGCGCCCCCTGCTGGCTCAGCAGCTCCCGTCGGCTCACAGCAGCTTCTCCGACCAGGAGGAGCGTCTGCTTCCTAACGGCCGCAGCGTCTCGTTGGTCGACCTGCAGGACGCTCAGAGCGCCGCGGGGCCGCCGCCGCACCACGAGGCCCCGCCCCGCCTCGGCAGGGTCGGCTCCCAGGCCTCCGTCGGACACGCCCCTCCCCCCCACACCTACGCCCACTCCAACCCTCTCACCCCCCAGCCGGCGCCGCACCAGAGCCGAGCGGCGGTCCGAGAGCCGCAGAGCGCTCCGCAGGTGAGGCGTCCGCTGCAGTCGCTGAGTCAGCAGCGCAGCCTGCAGCCGCTGTCCTTCCAGAACCCCGTGTACCACCTGAGTAACCCCGCCCACAGCCTGGCACGCTCCGCCCACTCGCCGCGCCACGACTCCAGCTCCGAGAACCTGAGCACGGAGAGCTCGCACAACAGCCACAGCAACTCCGACGACTTCGGCAGCCAGGTGGGGGTCAAAGGTCGCGCCGCGTCCAGCAGTAGCCTGGACGAGTT
The DNA here is from genome assembly GCF_027409825.1 of Scomber japonicus. Taxonomy (NCBI): domain Eukaryota; kingdom Metazoa; phylum Chordata; class Actinopteri; order Scombriformes; family Scombridae; genus Scomber; species Scomber japonicus. Next base: position 34,712,430 of record NC_070589.1, read on the forward strand.
CGGGGGCCGGCGGAGCGCTCAGAGCGAGGAGAGCCTGACGCCGCGCCGCCTCGCCCCCCCCGACCTCCCGCCCGGGGCGGCCACCGCCGTCGCCATCCCGCGGCAGATCAGCACGGCCGGCACCGCCCACATCGTGAAGGTGGAGCAGCAGAGCAGGGGAGGGGGGGCCAGGACGCCGCGCTCCGTCCCTCACACCTCCTCGCTCCGCAGCAGCAGCAGCGCCAACACGGAGCCCCCCCCCACACACATCCTCCGCCAGCAGTCTGTGGAGAACGTGGCTCCGCCCCCGAGGAGCGCCGCCAAGCAGCCGCCGCCGCAGCTGCCCCCCCCACAGGTACCGCTGCATGATGTCATCACAGGAAGTAGCTGTAACACTGTCAGGAGTCTGAAGTGTGAGTTACAGGTGTGTGTGTGATGTCACTGATGTGTGTGTGATGTCACTGATGTGTGTGTGTGTGTGTGTGTGTGTGCAGGTGGCGTCGCCGGTGGAGCCGGTTGCCGTGGCGATGTCTCCAGTAGAGAGGACGGCAGCCTGGGTGCTAAACAACGGCCAGTACGAGGAGGAGGAAGGAGGAGCAGAGAGGAGCAGAGAGGAGGGCAGGAACACTGAGAAGGTAAAAGCTCCAAAAACTATCGAACAAGATTTCATTACAGTAAAAGTTCAGCAGCTTCATTCAAACCCAAACTAGATAAACAACACTGAATAAAAACAGACTGAGACATTCAGCTTCTCCTCTTCTCTCTGATCGTCTCGTTCTGGTTTCACTGACTCACGTTTCTAGAAATCTCTTCACACACAAACACTAAAAGTTGATGTGAAACAGAGCGATGACCTGACTCAGCCACCAGGAGGCAGCGTTCATCAGATCAATGAAGCCTCAAACTCATCTGGAGGAGAAAATACTGCAGTATTATAGTAATGTAGTATGCAGTATTACAGTAAAAGTACTGCAGTATTATAGTGATGTAGTATGTAGTATTACAGTAAAAGTACTGCAGTATTATAGTGATGTAGTATGCAGTATTACAGTAAAAGTACTGCAGTATTATAGTGATGTAGTATGCAGTATTACAGTAAAAGTACTGTAGTATTATAGTGATGTAGTATGCAGTATTACAGTAAAAGTACTGCAGTATTATAGTGATGTAGTATGCAGTATTACAGTAAAAGTACTGCAGTATTATAGTGATGTAGTATGCAGTATTACAGTAAAAGTACTGCAGTATTATAGTGATGAATATTGAACCTTTTAA
>NC_070589.1:34716183-34781914 GCF_027409825.1 Scomber japonicus
TAGCTCTGCAGGCTGTTGCAGCGTGAAGTCCAACCCCTCCCGTACTCCTCCCGTACTCCTCCTGCGCTCCTCCCGCCCCTCCCGTACTCCTCCAGCCCCTCCCGTATTCCTTCCGCCCCTCCCGTACTCCGGTTGCTGTTACAAGCAGGTAGCTCTGCAGGCTGTATGATGGCTGAAGGAGCCCCCCGAACTTTCCCCCCGTCTAAAAGGACCAAGTCGGCTGTATTTATACTTATAAGGCTACCGTAAAAAGACAGACGGCCGCGGCTCGGAGGAAGAAGGTAACGGACAGTAGCAACGTGAGGAGGAAATACATCCTATATGATCGTGAGCAAGTCTCCAAAAACTGTTGAGATTCAGTTTTAAGCTCCTGCTGCATTTATTTATTTATATTTATCTTAGAAGTGTTTTTACTTCTTTTCAATTATTGATGTTCTGATCTTGAGCCACAGGTTCAGTGATTGCATTTATTTGCATTTTGTGTTGTTAGGATTAGGGGGTTAGGGTTAATAATAAAAATAATTCATTTATGTCGTGACTTGAGTTGCAGGTTTAGCCTCAGTTAAAGGACTGCACTTACTTTTTATTATTATTTATTTTAAATACATATTTACTAAAAATAAAAGACTGTTCAATGGGGGAAAAAAATCCATCCTATCGCATTTTATAGTCGTAATCATAATACCGTGAAACCGTGATATTTTTACCTAAGGTTATCACACCGTCAGAATCTCATACCGGCCCATGCCTAACTTCAACTATGAGAGACAGAATGGGGGGAAAGAATCCAGGAAATCACATTGTAGGATTTTTAATGAATTAATTGGTAAAATAAGTATTTGGTCGCCTACAAACAAGCAAGTGTTCTGGCTCTCACAGACCTGTAACTGGTTCTTTAAGAGGCTCCTCTGTCCTCCACTCGTTACCTGTATTAAAGGAACCTGTTTGAACTCGTTATCAGTATGAAAGACACCTGTCCACAACCTCAAACAGTCACACTCCAAACTCCACTATGGCCAAGACCACACCTGTCCACAACCTCCAACAGTCACACTCCAAACTCCACTATGGCCAAGACGACGCCTGTCCACAACCTCACTTTGTCATTATATTAAACATATAACGAGATTACAAATTCCAGTTACACCATTTGACACTCGGTTACACCGCCTCACTGACCCAGACACAGATGATGGTGTGTTGGTGTGTCGCACTCTGAGCTGGTTTTATTTCTGTTTGGCTGCCCCCCCCCTCCCACATCCCTGTCCCTCACCCCCCTCCTTCCCACCCCCCACCCCCCCCCCACCAGAGCTTCCAGTTCACTCTCGGTCCAGTTTGAGGTTTATGAGCAGACCGTCAGAGGAGACGATGACGCTGAGCTTCAGTCTCACTTTTTTATTTTCGGGCTGTTAATTTTATTTTAGTTTATTTTTATTTTATTTTATTTGAATTTATTTTTTTGGCTGCTGCCTCAAAAACTTCCTGTGAACGTTTTTCAGTGTTTGTGTCGTCGGGTAAAAAACGCCTCACAACGACTTCATCTGACTCTGAGACAGAAAAACCTCCTTCATCAGGTTTAAGGGTTTTTTTAAGGTGGAAAAATCCCTTAAAACCTCATCCTGAACTTTTCATGTTCATTTAATGTTTAAATCCTGGAAATAATAATAATAATAATAATAATAATATCCCTTTAATATATAAAACATTAACATAGTCCAGTTAAACCTGCTAAACATCTCAATACTATTATAAATATCTTTAAGTTTCAGCTCGAAATATTTCAGAGCTGTCATTTAAATCTAACTTTAGAAACTACTTTAATTAAATCTTATTTAGTACATTTTTAAGGAGATTTTGCTTTTACACTTATTCTTATTATTCACCCTTAAATCTGCAGTTTAATTAAAAATAATATTAATATTATTCTCTGACATTAAGGGAGAAGTTAAGTGCTGTGCTGTAGTTTGTGGTGTTTTAAGGCTTATTTAAGGCTCTTTTAAGGGATTTGTCTCTTTTTTAATGACCAGATTAATATATTCAGACCTTAAAGAAATGATTATCAGTCAGTGTCTGAAGTGAACTGGAGTTAAAAGTGTCAAAAGTTTATTGATTAAATTTAGGAGTACATTCATAAAGATCAAAACCAGACATGTTGACAATATAAAAGATTTAAATAATATATTAAATATAACTTAAACTGAGCATTGACTCATTGAGAAGAAAAATTAACCTTTTAGTTTTTTGTCCAGAGCAGAAGAAAAAACCCTTAACCTTTAAAAACCCTTAATTTATACCTTAAAACTTTCTCAAACCTTCAAAGTTTTTACCTCTAAAAAAAAAAAAAAAAAAAAAAAAACCCTTTTAATTGTGAAATGAATCCAAAACTAACCATTAATTAATTTATGAATCCTTAAATCTGCAGATGAATTAAAGATAATATTAATGAGTCTGACATTAAGGGGAAACGTGGTGTTTTAAGGGATTTCTCCTCCATCACGTTGCAGACACGCTGTGACGTCGTTTTAACCCGACCCCTCGTTTCCTTCTCACACCTGTCAATCTAACACCATGCCCCGCCCCCCTTCTTTCTCTTTATCCAATCAGGAGAAGCGGATCGACTCTCTGGACGCGGCCAACTCCCGCCTGATGGTGGCGCTGACGCAGGTGAAGGAGCGTTACAGCACGCCGAACCTCCGCAACGGCCTGTCGCCTAGCAACCCAACCAAGCTGTCCATCACTGAGAACGGAGAGTTCAAGAACAGCAGCTGCTGATTGGCCGGCGAGGGGGAAGGGGGCGGGGCTTATCGTTTACCTGCCTCCACCCCCCACCCCCCATCGCACCTTCAAGAGTCTATAAATAAGAGTGTAAATACTGAAGGATCTGTTCAGTGTACAGAGAGAGAGTGTGTGTGTGTGTGTGTGTGTATGTGTGTGGGTATGTGTGTGTGTGTGTGTGTGTGTGTGTGTGTGTGTGTGTGTGTGTGTGTGTGTGTGTGTGTGTGTGCGTGTGCGTATGTGTGTGTGCAGCGTCACAGAAGCACAGAGAGGAAGAAACAAACCAAAAACTGATCGGAGCGCACTCAGTTTTTTCTAACCGACTTTTTTAAGGTTTTTATTTGAATTTTCTGCTTTTTGCTCTTTTTGGTTTTTTGTTCTTGTTTGTTTTCTTGTTGTTTTTTAGAGTGGAGCAGTTTTTACCTGATGAGTTCGTTTGTCGTTTATTTTTATTTTGGAGTTTTAATTTATTCCTCCACTTCCTGTTGCTGATCTACTGAACAGTCTGCTGTCACACGTGAGAATAAAAGCTGCCGATAAGTCGGATATGTTTGAGTTCTGTTAATAAACTTTATCCAGATGCAACACTGAAATGATTCTCATGTATTTATTCATCAGTTATTATAATAATCGCTCTGAGTAGCTGTCACTAAGCTTTATTTTAGGAGACTTTAGGAGGAAATTTAATGCAAAATAATGTAATTAAAAAGACGGACAGGTGTCACATTAGTATATTTTGTTAGGGCCAGTGCGTGATATTTAGGTTATTAATGCAAAACAATCTTAAGAAATTGAGACTTCTGTAACTGACAGAAAAAAAGTTCCTGGAAATTGATATGAAAGTAAAATATCCTTAAAATAAGTGTTACTGAAATTAAGGTTTTTAAAGAAACAACTTAATATGGTCATAAATATATCGTTTGACACATACCTCACTTACTGTTATAGAGAAAAACCAGCTCCTATCACACAATGTCATGTTAATTTAAAAAAAAAAAAAAAAAAATGTCTGCCGGTGTTACGGTGTAACTGGTGACTTTAACACATTTTATTATAGTTTTATCCTTTTTTGAATTCATACTCATCTGTGTTTGATATATAAGTTACACTAACTATTTATGTAAAGTTCAATTGTATTTAGATGAATCATTCACTTCTCATAACGAATCTAATGCGAGAGTCACCAAATAACACGGTTACCAGTTGAACCGAAACACCGGCAGCGAACGACTCGGTACTGGGGCCCGGTGTTATGATTTATCTAGTGACCATGTCATTTGGTGACTTTCTCACATTTAATTGTAGGTTTCATTTTTTTTTTTTACATACATACTTTCAATCTGTGTTTAATATATAAGTTACACTAACTATTTATAGGAGTTAAAATGTATTCAGGAGACTCATTCACCTCTCCTAAGAGCTTGTAATGTGAGAGTCACCATTTAACACGGTTACCAATTATACCGAAACACCGGCTGCTCGGTAGCTACTGCGGGCTAACTACAGTAGCTAATAACTGATTTACCCTGGTTAAAATATGCGCTTTCAATTCACTAAGCCTCTCCTCTAAAACTATCTTTATTATCTGTACTATTATCACTGAAGGAGGAGGAGGAGGAATACATGAACACACACCGAGAAACAGAGAGGAAGGAGAGGGACGCCATTGCTAACCGCTAAGCACGTCACGACTCACGAGCACGTCAGAAAGGCCCGGGAAAATGTAAACAATGGACAAAAATGGCGGCGTCATTTTCGACTTTAACCTTCAATATATGGCGAATAATAAATGAAACAAACTCAAATTCACAACAACACATTTACTGTTTAATGTGTGGACTCAGTGAAACTCCTTTACAGTCAAACTCAATCAAATTAATCCTGTTTAACCTGTTTTATTTTAACTAAAATGCACAAATTAACTGTTATTGTCATCAGGCTTTGAATGAGATCCTGAGATGAAGACAAGAAAATACTTTGGACTTGTGAACACAAGCTGAAGCTTTAAGATGTTTTCAACAATAAGCAATCAGTAAAATCTATTCAATTACATCATATACACGGTCAGTTTATTTATTGATTAAAAATGGTGAGAAATACATGAAATAAACTCAAATTCACAACAACACATCTACTGTAATATTTGGACTCAAATTCAATCAAATTAATTTTGTTTAACCTGTTTTATTTTAACTAAATGAACAAATTAACTATTGTCGTCCACAGACTTTGAATGAAATCCTGAGATGAAGTCATAAAATACTTTTGTGAACACAAACTGAAGCTTTTAGATGTTTTTCAACAATAATCAGTCAAATCTGTTCAATTACATCATGTTGTACATGGTCCCTTAGCTTAACGCAGAGCTATGTACAAGAACATTTCTTTACTGAATTATAAATGTAGTGAAAACAAAATATCTGTGGTTCCTTTTATCTGTTTAAAACACTAAAGTGGAAGAAAAATAGACATGAAACTAACATTTTAGAACAAAGAACACCACAGGAACAAGCTCACAACACAGTATCTGACACATGAACGTCTGATGTGATTTCTGTCTATTTGAGTTCACACAACACAGCTGCGTCTCCTTCATGACAAATGAAAAGTCCAGCATGGAGAGGCTGAGTGAACACAGTGTGGACTCTGTGGAGGAGAGTCATGGTTTCAGAGACGCTGTAGAAGGACAGAATACCTGCTCTGTGATCCAGGTACACTCCGATCCTGGAGGAACGAGGACCTGAGAGTTCAGTTGAGCTATAGTTGAACACAAATGTAGGAGGCCTGTCATCTCCAAAGCAGCAAACCCAGCTTTTGTCACTCAATGCAAATCCATTTCGAAACTCTTTTTCATCTTTGACTATATCCTTGTATGCGACAGCCACACTAACCGATCTCCCGCTCCACTCCACCTCCCAGTAACAACGTCCAGTCAGACTCTCTTTGCTCAGTACCTGACTAAATGAATCAAATCTGTCTGGGTGACGAGGGTACGGCTGTGGTTGACTTGTACGTTCTGCTTTTCTGTTCCCCTCAGATAATAACAGATGTGAGTTTGCTGTGTTTGGATCCAGAATGATTTTACATGAATATTTCAAGAACTCAGCTCTGGTCTTGGGCTCTGGTGGTGGCAGCAGAACGTCCACTTCAGTCAGTGAGATGTTTGTCCATCCGTCCTTCAGGATGTCCTTAAGTTTAACTCTGTGCTCAGACACTGCTGCTGTCATTACCTGAAAGTATCTCTGAGGACCAAAATAGATAATGATTATAGGTTCACTGAGTTGTGACGGTAAGGGGTAGTTGTGTAGAAAGTGGTTGTGATCCTCTGTGTATAAGAGCTTCAGAAGTTCAGCATGTTCGTTCTTCAGCTCAGTGATCTCCTGCTGCAGCTTCTCCTCAGGCTTTTTGACTCGACTCACTTCAGTTTGCTGCTGGGATCTGATCTGCAGATTCACATCAGAGCTTCTTTTCTGGACGAGACGGATCAGCTCAGTGGAGACCTTCTCACTGTCCTCCACTGCTATATCACAACAGAGATTGATGGCCTCCAACTCCTGTTGAAGCAGCTTCAACTCTTTCATTTTGTCTTGGACTCTCTCATGGATGTTTTGTAGACAATCCTCCAGGTGTTTCTGTCTCTTAATCCTTTCTGCTGCAGCTGAGACTGTGTTGTGGCCTTTATGATCATCCACAGAGCAGAGATAACAGATAATCTGTTGATCAGTACGACAGAACATCTTCATCACCTCATCATGACGAGAGCAGATGTTCTCCTGGAACTTCTCTGAGGGCTCCACCAGCTTGTGTCTCTTAAGTGGAGGTGCATCATAATGAGGCTGGAGGTGATTCTCACAGTAAGAGGCCAGACAGGTCAGACAGGACTTGAAGGCTTTCCTCTTCCTCCCAGTGCAGACATCACAGGCCACATCTTCAGGTCCAGCATAGCAGTGATCAGCAGGAGCAGGTTGTAATCCAATCTTCTTCCACAGCTCCTTTAAATTTGCTAACATGGTGTTTTTCTTCATGTGCTCCATTAAAGCTTCTAACATGGTGTTTTTCTTCATGTGCTCCATTAAAGCTTCTAACATGGTGTTTTTCTTCAGGACAGGCCTACGTCCGAAGGTCTGTCTGCACTGAGGGCAGCTGTAGATCTTCCTCTGATCTTCTTCATCCCAGTGTGATTTAATACAGTTCATACAGTAGGTATGTACACAAGGAATAGTCACCGGGTCCTTCAGTAGATCCAGGCAGATTGTACAAGTAAATGTCTCTCTGTACACCTTATCTCCTATCTGCTCCATCTCTCCTCGTGGCAGTGAATCTGTGAGTTTCACTTTTTCTGCACAGAAAAAAGTCTGAGAACAAACTTTTCATCCCTTTTGCTCCTTTTCACGTGTTGATCTTCACTGATTGAGGCTCGTCAGCTCGGACATTACCACGTGTTGGTCAAACCCATTTCACACTGACGGTCCGTGAAGGGGAGGGAACAAGGAAATATCTGCATCGAGTGGAGCTGGTTGTGTTTCAGAGCGGGAAGAAGAGGGAGGGGCTCCAGCGAGAGGGGTCATTTTTTAAAGGGGAAGAACAAGTTTAACAGTCTTTTAGCTTCAGCTATTATGAGCTAAAAGTAGATTACAGTAAAAGTAGCAATTCTATTTGAATGTGGTTGTTGTAAAACTGTTCAAATATCCCGTCTTCATATGAATACAAAAACCGTCTCTGATTGTTACTAGCAAGAATAAAAACGTCATACAGCGTCTTTTAAAACTATTACAGCCTCAAATGGTTTCACAGGAGAGAGAAGCAAAAACAAACCAAAGCAAAAGCTCCACCAACAATCTATACTACTGTATACTCACTTTGATCAACGTTGTCCCGACATCCAGTCACTAAAACATTGGTTTAAAAAGGTCTCATAGTTCACATATTCAGTGTAAAGTTGTCATATATTCTGCTGCCACTAGGGGGCGAAACAGCTCCACTATAATTTCAGCAATGTGGGGAAATCTGTTACTGTGACATTTACAGATCTTAGATGTACAAAGTAACTGTGATGTTTATTGTATTGATTCATTTAGTTGCATTAAATTAAAGACTGGTTGTCTTCAGAGCAGCCTGAGTGGGTCCTGACCTTTGACCTTCTCTTAGAAGAAAGGATCACTGTTTTACCTTAAGGAAGTATTTCAGTAAGTCGTGTTTAAATACACCTTTTCCAAACAAAATGTGACCCAAACACGATTTGAGGGTTAATGTGTGTTAACACTATTAAAGTGGGGAACATAGGGTGAAAGTCGTTTGACCATGTGCACTGCAGGACAACACATAGGAACACTTTCCAATCTGGTACTCCCATGGCAGTAGTTGGCAGGGCAACATAACAATGTTTTATAATGTAACAATACTGTGGTTAAGGTCAGGTTAGGTTAATGGAAAGCAGGGTGAGGGGTACACACATCCAAACACTTTCACAGGTGCTGAAACCAAACCTTTAAACAAATGTATGACCCAACACAGAAGGGCCAACTCCTTCCGTCCAGTTTCTGCTGTCTATTCACACCAAAAGGAAAAAGACACACTACTTCGAAGACAGCAATGTAAAGATCATGGACAGGGAGGACGGATGGTTTGAAAGAGGAGTAAAAGAAGCCATCTATGTGAAAGTGGAAAACCATCCCTAAACAGAAGAGGGGGTCTACGACACCACCTGTCCCCCATCTACAATGTCAGAAATGTAGGAGGCCTGTCATCTCCAAAGCAGCAAACCCAGCTTTTGTCACTCAATGCAAATCCATTTCGAAACTCTTTTTCATCTTTGACTATATCCTTGTATGCGACAGCCACACTAACCGATCTCCCGCTCCACTCCACCTCCCAGTAACAACGTCCAGTCAGACTCTCTTTGCTCAGTACCTGACTAAATGAATCAAATCTGTCTGGGTGACGAGGGTACGGCTGTGGTTGACTTGTACGTTCTGCTTTTCTGTTCCCCTCAGATAATAACAGATGTGAGTTTGCTGTGTTTGGATCCAGAATGATTTTACATGAATATTTCAAGAAGTCAGCTCTGGCGCTATACAAATAAAGATTGATTGATTGATTGACAACAGGTGATCTGAATAATCCCTCAATCAACTCAGAGGGATTTCAACATTCAGCTACACAAATTCAGAACCAGGAAATAATAGCAAGTCTGAAGAATAGGTGACTGCTACAGATCAAATCTGGACTGAAACTTTCAATTGCACTCAAACTTCTGAACAATATTTAAGAAAGACTAAAGTTCCCCTCAGATACGGGTGCAATCCATAACCAAACTTTTTAAACTTGCAAATAATGAATTGAACAGGCTCATATTTTCATCTGTGACCAAGAAAAAACAATTAACCCAGAATGTCAGTACAAGAACTTTATACAGTTTGATTGAACATTTCTTTATTAAATTAAAAAGTGGTGAGAACAAAATATCTGTGGTGCCTTTTTTTCTGTTTAAAACACTAAAGTGAAAGAAAAACAGTCATGAAACTAACATTTTAGAACAAAGAACACCACAGGAACAAGTTGACACATGAATGTCTGATGTGATTTCTGTCTGGTGGTGGCAGCAGAACGTCCACTTCACTCAGATACTTATGCGATCCAAAACCAAACTTTTTTAACTTGCAAATAATAGATTTTTTTTTTTAACTTTGAGACTCAAATAAATTGTATCTTCAGGGTTTTTATATATGTCACATAACATTCTGTTGAATATGTTTTTGTAGCACTTGAGTCTGAATAAAACAAAAAAATATATCAGGTATTATGATGCTGTATTAGAAACTTTTCACATGGCAGAAACATATCACATCTATGAGGGTTTTTTTGTCAGGAACAAATGATCATCAATAGGTAATAAATAAAAACCTTATTCAAATGTTCACAAAACGATCATCCCTCAGCAACCATACAAATACTATTACAATAATGTCTATAATGAACAGGCCCATAATTTCAACTGTGACCAAGAAAAAAAGAGTATATGAAATATATAAAATATATGATCTCCTTATTGATTGTTTGTGTCAAAATTACAGTTTGAGTGGACATTTCTATATGAACTTACAAAACAGCGAGAACAAAATATCTGTGGTGCCTTTTTATCTGTTTAAAACACTAAAGTGGAAGAAAAATAGACATGAAACTAACATTTTAGAACAAAGAACACCACAGGAACAAGCTCACAACACAGTATCTGACACATGAACGTCTGATGTGATTTCTGTCTATTTGAGTTTACACAACACAGCTGTGTCTCCTTCATGACAAATGAAAAGTCCAGCATGGAGAGGCTGAGTGAACACAGTGTGGACTCTGTGGAGGAGCGTCATGGTTTCAGAGACGCTGTAGAAGGACAGAATACCTGCTCTGTGATCCAGGTACACTCCGATCCTGGAGGAACGAGGACCTGAGAGTTCAGTTGAGCTATCGTTGAACTCAAATGTAGGAGGCCTGTCATCTCTAAAGCAGCAAACCCAGCTTTTGTCACTCAATGCAAATCTACTTCTTTCATTTTTGTATGCGACAGCCACACTAACCGATCTCCCGCTCCACTCCACCTCCCAGTAACAACGTCCAGTCAGACTCTCTTTGCTCAGTACCTGACTAAATGAATCAAATCTGTCTGGGTGACGAGGGTACGGCTGTGGTTGACTTGTATGTTCTGCTTTTCTGTTCCCCTCAGATAATAACAGATGTGAGTTTGCTGTGTTTGGATCCAGAGTGATTTTACGTGAATATTTCAAGAACTCAGCTCTGGTCTTGGGCTCTGGTGGTGGCAGCAGAACGTCCACTTCAGTCAGTGAGATGTTTGTCCATCCGTCCTTCAGGATGTCCTGGAGTTTAACTCTGTGCTCAGACACTGCTGCTGTCATTACCTGAAAGTATCTCTGAGGACCAACATTGATAATGATTATAGGTTCACTGAGTTGTGACGGTAAGGGGTAGTTGTGTAGAAAGTGGATGTGACCCTCTGCAAATAAGACCTTCATCAGTTCAGCATGTTCGTTCTTCAGCTCAGTGATCTCCTGCTGCAGCTTCTGCTGAAGCTCTTTGACTCCACTCACTTTAGTTTCCTGCTGGGATCTGATCTGCTGCTTCACATCAGAGCTCTTTTTCTGGACGAGACGGATCAGCTCAGTGGAGACCTTCTCACTGTCCTCCACTGCTATATCACAACAGAGATTGATGGCCTCCAACTCCTGTCGAAGCAGCTTAACCTCTTTCATTTTGTCAGAAACTCTCTCGTGGATGTTTTGTAGACAATCCTCCAGGTGTTCCTGTCTATTAATCCTTTCTGCTGCAGCTGAGACTGTGTTGTGGCCTTTATGATCCTCCACAGAGCAGAGATAACAGATAATCTGCTGATCAGTACGACAGAACATCTTCATCACCTCATCATGACGAGAGCAGATGTTCTCCTGGAGCTTCTCCAAGGGCTCCACCAGCTTGTGTTTCTTTAATGGAGGTGCATCAAAATGAGGCTGGAGGTGATTCTCACAGTAAGAGGCCAGACAGGTCAGACAGGACTTGAAGGCTTTCCTCTTCCTCCCAGTGCAGACATCACAGGCCACATCTTCAGGTCCAGCATAGCAGTGATCAGCAGGAGCAGCTTGGAGTCCAGTCTTCTTCAGCTGCTCCACTAAAGCTGCTAACATGGTGTTTTTCTTCAAGACAGGCCTCGGTGTGAAGATCTGTCTGCACTGAGGGCAGCTGTAGATCTTCCTCTGATCTTCTTCATCCCAGTGGGTTTTAATACAGTTCATACAGTAGGTATGTCCACAGGGAATAGTCACAGAGTCCTTCAGTAGATCCAGGCAGATTGAACAAGTAAATGTCTCTCTGTACAGCTGAACTCCTTTCTGCTCCATCTCTCCTCGTGGCAGTGAATCTGAGTTTCACTTTTTCTGCACAGAAAAAAGTCTGAGAACAAACTTTTCATCCCTTTTGCTCCTTTTCACGTGTTGATCTTCACTGATTGAGGCTCGTCAGCTCGGACATTACCACGTGTTGGTCAAACCCATTTCACACTGACGGTCCGTGAAGGGGAGGGAACAAGGAAATATCTGCATCGAGTGGAGCTGGTTGTGTTTCAGAGCGGGAAGAAGAGGGAGGGGCTCCAGCGAGAGGGGTCATTTTTTAAAGGGGAAGAACAAGTTTAACAGTCTTTTAGCTTCAGCTATTATGAGCTAAAAGTAGATTACAGTAAAAGTAGCAATTCTATTTGAATGTGGTTGTTGTAAAACTGTTCAAATATCCCGTCTTCATATGAATACAAAAACCGTCTCTGATTGTTACTAGCAAGAATAAAAACGTCATACAGCGTCTTTTAAAACTATTACAGCCTCAAATGGATTCACAGGAGAGAGAAGCAAAAACAAACCAAAGCAAAAGCTCCACCAACAATCTATACTACTGTATACTCACTTTGATCAACTTTGTCCCGACATCCAGTCACTAAAACATTGGTTTAAAAAGGTCTCATAGTTCACATATTCAGTGTAAAGTTGTCATATATTCTGCTGCCACTAGGGGGCGAAACAGCTCCACTATAATTTCAGCAATGTGGGGAAATGTGTTACTGTGACATTTACAGATCTTAGATGTACAAAGTAACTGTGATGTTTATTGTATTGATTCATTTAGTTGCATTAAATTAAAGACTGGTTGTCTTCAGAGCAGCCTGAGTGGGTCCTGACCTTTGACCTTCTCTTAGAAGAAAGGATCACTGTTTTACCTTAAGGAAGTATTTCAGTAAGTCGTGTTTAAATACACCTTTTCCAAACAAAATGTGACCCAAACACGATTTGAGGGTTAATGTGTGTTAACACTATTAAAGTGGGGAACATAGGGTGAAAGTCTTTTGACAATGTGCACTGCAGGACAACACATAGGAACACTTTCCAATCTGGTTCTCCCATGGCAGTAGTTGGCAGGGCAACATAACGATGTTTTATAATGTAACAATACTGTGGTTAAGGTCAGGTTAGGTTAATGGAAAGCAGGGTGAGGGGTACACACATCCAAACACTTTCACAGGTGCTGAAACCAAACCTTTAAACAAATGTATGACCCAACACAGAAGGGCCAACTCCTTCCGTCCAGTTTCTGCTGTCTATTCACACCAAAAGGAAAAGGCACACTACTTCGAAGACAGCAATGTAAAGATCATGGACAGGGAGGACGGATGGTTTGAAAGAGGAGTAAAAGAAGCCATCTATGTGAAAGTGAAAAACCATCCCTAAACAGAGGAGGGGGTCTACGACACCACCTATCTCCCATCTACAATGTCAGAAATGTAGGAGGCCTGTCATCTCCAAAACAGCAAACCCAGCTTTTGTCACTCAATGCAAATCCATTTCGAAACTCTTTTTCATCTTTGACTATATCCTTGTATGCGACAGCCACACTAACCGATCTCCCGCTCCACTCCACCTCCCAGTAACAACGTCCAGTCAGACTCTCTTTGCTCAGTACCTGACTAAATGAATCAAATCTGTCTGGGTGACGAGGGTACGGCTGTGGTTGACTTGTACGTTCTGCTTTTCTGTTCCCCTCAGATAATAACAGATGTGTGTTTGCTGTGTTTGGATCCAGAATGATTTTACATGAATATTTCAAGAAGTCAGCTCTGGCGCTATACAAATAAAGATTGATTGATTGATTGACAACAGGTGATCTGAATAATCCCTCAATCAACTCAGAGGGATTTCAACATTCAGCTACACAAATTCAGAACCAGGAAATAATAGCAAGTCTGAGGAATAGGTGACTGCTACAAATCAAATCTGGACTGAAACTTTCAATTGCACTCAAACTTCTGAACAATATTTAAGAAAGACTAAAATTCTCATCAGATACGGGTGCAATCCATAACCAAACTTTTTAAACTTGCAAATAATGAATTGAACAGGCTCATATTTTCAACTGTGACCAAGAAAAAACAATTAACCCAGAATGTCAGTACAAGAACTTTATACAGTTTGATTGAACATTTCTTTATTAAATTAAAAAGTGGTGAGAACAAAATATCTGTGGTGCCTTTTTTCTGTTTAAAACACTAAAGTGAAAGAAAAACAGTCATGAAACTAACATTTTAGAACAAAGAACACCACAGGAACAAGTTGACACATGAACGTCTGATGTGATTTCTGTCTGGTGGTGGCAGCAGAACGTCCACTTCACTCAGATACTTATGCAATCCAAAACCAAACTTTTTTAACTTGCAAATAATAGATTTTTTTTTTAACTTTGAGATTCAAATAAATTGTATCTTCAGGGTTTTTATATATGTCACATAACATTATGTTGAATATGTTTTTGTAGCACTTGAGTCTGAATAAAACAAAAATATATCAGGTATTATGATGCTTTATTAGAAACTTTTCACATGGCAGAAACATATCACATCTATGAGGGTTTTTTTGTCAGGAACAAATGATCATCAATAGGTAATAAATAAAAACCTTATTCAAATGTTCACAAAACGATCATCCCTCAGTAACCATACAAATACTATTACAATAATGTCTATAATGAACAGGCCCATAATTTCAACTGTGACCAAGAAAAAAAAGAGTATATGAAATATATAAAATATATGATCTCCTTATTGATTGTTTGTGTCAAAATTACAGTTTGAGTGGACATTTCTATATGAACTTACAAAACAGCGAGAACAAAATATCTGTGGTGCCTTTTTTCTGTTTAAAACACTAAAGTAGAAGAAAAACAGACATGAAACTAACATTTTAGAACAAAGAACACCACAGGAACAAGCTCACAACACAGTATCTGACACATGAACCTCTGATGTGATTTCTGTCTATTTGAGTTTACACAACACAGCTGCGTCTCCTTCATGACAAATGAAAAGTCCAGCATGGAGAGGCTGAGTGAACACAGTGTGGACTCTGTGGAGGAGCGTCGTGGTTTCAGAGACGCTGTAGAAGGACAGAATACCTGCTCTGTGATCCAGGTACACTCCGATCCTGGAGGAACGAGGACCTGAGAGTTCAGTTGAGCTATCGTTGAACTCAAATGTAGGAGGCCTGTCATCTCTAAAACAGCAAACCCAGCTTTTGTCACTCAATGCAAATCTACTTCTTTCATTTTTGTATGCGACAGCCACACTAACCGATCTCCCGCTCCACTCCACCTCCCAGTAACAACGTCCAGTCAGACTCTCTTTGCTCAGTACCTGACTAAATGAATCAAATCTGTCTGGGTGACGAGGGTACGGCTGTGGTTGACTTGTATGTTCTGCTTTTCTGTTCCCCTCAGATAATAACAGATGTGAGTTTGCTGTGTTTGGATCCAGAATGATTTTACGTGAATATTTCAAGAACTCAGCTCTGGTCTTGGGCTCTGGTGGTGGCAGCAGAACGTCCACTTCAGTCAGTGAGATGTTTGTCCATCCGTCCTTCAGGATGTCCTGGAGTTTAACTCTGTGCTCAGACACTGCTGCTGTCATTACCTGAAAGTATCTCTGAGGACCAACATTGATAATGCTTATAGGTTCACTGAGTTGTGACGGTAAGGGGTAGTTGTGTAGAAAGTGGATGTGACCCTCTGCAAATAAGACCTTCATCAGTTCAGCATGTTCGTTCTTCAGCTCAGTGATCTCCTGCTGCAGCTTCTCCTGAAGCTCTTTGACTCCACTCACTTTAGTTTGCTGCTGGGATCTGATCTGCTGCTTCACATCAGAGCTTCTTTTCTGGAGGAGACGGATCAGCTGAGTGGAGATCTTCTCACTGTCCTCCACTGCTATATCACAACAGAGATTGATGGCCTCCAACTCCTGTCGAAGCAGCTTAACCTCTTTCATTTTGTCAGAAACTCTCTCGTGGATGTTTTGTAGACAATCCTCCAGGTGTTCCTGCCTCTCAGTCCTTTCTGCTGCAGCTGAGACTGTGTTGTGGCCTTTATGATCCTCCACAGAGCAGAGATAACAGATAATCTGTTGATCAGTGCGGCAGAACATCTTCATCACCTCATCATGACGAGAACAGATGTTCTCCTGGAGCTTCTTCAAGGGCTCCACCAGCTTGTGTTTCTTTAATGGAGGTGCATCAAAATTAGGCTGGAGGTGATTCTCACAGTAAGAGGCCAGACAAGTCAGACAGGACTTGAAGGCTTTCCTCTTCCTCCCAGTGCAGACATCACAGGCCACATCTTCAGGTCCAGCATAGCAGTGATCAGCAGGAGCAGCTTGGAGTCCAGTCTTCTTCAGCTGCTCCACTAAAGCTGCTAACATGGTGTTTTTCTTCAGGACAGGCCTCAGTGTGAAGGTCTGTCTGCACTGAGGGCAGCTGTAGATCTTCCTCTGATCTTCTTCATCCCAGTGGGTTTTAATACAGTTCATACAGTAGGTATGTCCACAGGGAATAGTTACAGAGTCCTTCAGTAGATCCAGGCAGATTGAACAAGTAAATGTCTCTCTGTACAGCTGAACTCCTTTCTGCTCCATCTCTCCTCGTGGCAGTGAATCTGTGAGTTTCACTTTTTCTGCACAGAAAAAAGTCTGAGAACAAACTTTTCATCCCTTTTGCTCCTTTTCACGTGTTGATCTTCACTGATTGAGGCTCGTCAGCTCGTACATTACCACGTGTTGGTCAAACCCATTTCACACTGACGGTCCGTGAAGGGGAGGGAACAAGGAAATATCTGCATCGAGTCGAGCTGGTTGTGTTTCAGAGCGGGAAGAAGAGGGAGGGGCTCCAGCGAGAGGGGTCATTTTTAAAGGGGAAGAACAAGTTTAACAGTCTTCTACAACAACCACATTCAAATAGAATTGCTACTTTTACAGTAATCTACTTTTAGCTCAGAAATGGCTGATGCTAAAACTGTTCAAATATCCCGTCTTCATATGAATACAAAAACCGTCTCTGATTGTTACTAGCAGGAGTAAAAACGTCATACAGCGTCTTTTAAAACTATTACAGCCTCAAATGGATTTACAGGAGAGAGAAGCAAAAACAAACCAAAGCAAAAGCTCCACCAACAATCTATACTACTGTATATGTAACCCAGTGGTTATCCAGCCAGTCTGTTATTCAGTGTCAATAGGCACACTGTCTCTTTAAGAGTCACAACAGTTAGCTCTGCTTTACGGCTGTAGAGCAGCGACCTCAGAGCAGGAGAGTTCGCGGGTTTCCACTTGAATAACGCTGAGAGGGGATAAGACATGGGGGAGTGTACGTTCCCCTATCGCGGCTAACTCCACTGTAAGCTCGACTGCTACTTCAGCGGCTAATTCGGCTGGTAGCTCGGCTGCTAGCTCAGCGGCTAACTGAGCTAACTGGCTAACTGTAGACGGGATCGTCCCTGTGTTCCTGTTCATGTTTCCTGCTAGGTGAGCACATATATTGATAGATTGTGCTTGTGTTGTAAAAAGAGGTTGCTGCTGTATGTGTAAGCATGTATGTGTAAATGTGCATTTGCAACGTTAGATGCTAATCGCGAGCTAACCGCTAATTCATAGCTGAGAGCAAAACAGCCAACAGGCTTGTAAACGAGTCACTGTAATGATTTAGTTGTTTGTGTGTGTTCAGTATTAACACTGTATAGAGTTTAAAACTTTTCCCACTTGAATACTGCTGAGAGGGGATGAGACATGGCCGAGCAGTAGCCTGTCTCTACTATTCATCTTTCACATCAAGTCACCACCTTTATTCTGTTTTCTTGCTAGCTGGGTGGACCGGAGCCAGGCAGCTGTGTCTCAGGACGGGTCACCAGCCATCACCCAGCTTTGCTTGTGGATCACTTGAGTATCAGAAACTATTTTATTTTTGGGTACCCACATTTTGTTTCCTTTGCTGGGAGTATTTTTTTCCCCCTGGATTAAGAAATACTAAGTACATTTACTCTACATAAGTACAGTTACAGGTACTAGTACTTTACTGTAGTACAGTTAGAGGTATTAGTACTTTACTGTAGTACAGTTAGAGGTACTAGTACTTTACTGTAGTACAGTCTGAGGTACTTATACTTTACTGAAGTACTTTACTGTAGTACAGTTTGAGGTAGTAGTACAGTTAGAGGTACTGGTACTTTACTGTAGTACAGTTTGAGGTACTAGTACTTTACTGTAGTACAGTTAGAGGTACTGGTACTTTACTGTAGTACAGTTTGAGGTACTAGTACTTTACTGTAGTACAGTTAGAGGTACTAGTACTTTACTGTAGTACAGTTAGAGGTACTAGTACTTTACTGTAGTACAGTTAGAGGTACTAGTACTTTACTGTAGTACAGTTAGAGGTACTAGTACTAGCAGTGTGTAGTCGGCTCACATTTCAGATGTCTATGAGTTGTTAACAGCTCCACCAAATACTGATTCTTCCCTCTAAACTTCTCACATGCTTTCATTTCAATAAATGTTCAAATGATCCAATATTTCAGCAAAAATCAAAGATTAGAGAAAAAGTCTAAAAACTCATTGGATCTCAAAAACAATAAGACAAATAAATTAAGTACAGCAGGTTTTATTTAATAGCAGTTTAAATACATTCAGTATAAAATATTTCTGCTGGTCAACAAATAAAAAAACAGGAAGTAACAAAATAAAAGCTGAAACTGTATGTACAGTTATAAATAGAATAATAAAGACTCACACACACATTCACAACCACGAAATAAACACTAAACATCCAGTCGCTGCTCATCAGGTAGACGTTAGACACAGGATCAGTAACAGTGTGCAAAAAGGGCAAAAAACAGATTATAAAAAAACATCAAATCTGTTCGACACAAGAAACTTAAAGTAAGCTTCATTTGACAAGACTCAGATTTATTTATGGAAACAAAATGTGCAAAAAAAAGGACAAACAGTTGGTGTTAATGTGGTTTAAGTGCTTTTCTCCAAGACAAGGGGAACTATGAGGATAATGAAAGACACTGCCGGGTTGCATTATGGGAAATGTAGTATGTAGTGTTCTTGGAGTGAATAATGGAGAATAAAAAATAAACTAAAGCTAAAACTTTTAGTTCCTTAAAAGTCGACATTCTGGAGACACATTTTTCCTCCAGACGGTGAAACACTAAATAAATAATCATCATTCTGCATGTGTAGTTTTATAATAATATTAGAGCTGCAACGATTCGTCAGTTAATCGGATAGTTGAGTGATCATGTGAAGTAACGCTGTAAGAAACATTTTCTGATTCAGTTTCTTAAATGTGAATATTTTCTGGTGTCTTTGAGACATTCGATGACGTCATGTTGGACTTTGAGAAACACTGATTGACATTTATCATCATTTCGTAACATTTTAAAGACCAAACAACTAACTGATTAATTGACAGATGAAGTAATAATTAGCTGCAGCCCAGAATAATATAATATATCTTATCATCATTGATGTGTACCACTAAAAAACTCCAAGTCCTTCTCACTGACTTGCTAAAATGATCAGTTTTTGCAGCACATGTGGCAGCAGGTGTTCTCTTAGGGCTCCTCGATGGGCGGGCTGTTGAAGCAGCCTTTGGGGATGGTCTTCAGGATGTCCTCCAGGTTAGCGATGTCGGCCATGATGGTGTCGATGTCCACGTTGATGCCAGACAGCCGGCGTCGCTGAGCGGATTCCTGGTCCTCCATGTCTCTCAGCCGAGGCTTCAGCACATCGTCTACGTCTCTCTGAGCGTCGGCCAGAGAGTCCTCCAGCTGCTTCAGACGCGTCTCGTCCACAACGCCGGGCTGGTCTGCACACAAGAAGAAGAAGAAGAAGAAGAAGAAGAGGCACAAATGTGAGAAAGAAGCTGAAGAAACCATAAACCTTCTGTTGATAATATTGTGGGGTTCCTCGGGGTGCTAGTTTTGGTCCTTTTATAGTTTCAATCTGGTTAAAACTACTTGAAATTTTATTTTTAGTCCACTTGTTTTCAGCAGTACAGTATTTAAACACAACCTCTGTCACATTATCAGCTTATAAAGTAGTTCAGTTGTTTATTTTCATCCCCAGCATTTACTGAACAACATAAACCTTCTACTGATAATGTTAATAATTACTTGTGGTGTTCCTCAGGGTTCTAGTTTTGGTCCTTTATAGTTTCAGTCTAGTTAAAACTGTTTATATTTGTCTCTTTGACCACTTTTAATAGTCTGTAAACATAACTTCTGTCAGCTCTGTTCAGCTTATAAAGTAGCTCAGCTGTTTATTCATCATGTTTCTGTCCATCTGCTGAATGTAAATCTATATTCTCTCTCTTTTAGCTCTGATTTAACTCTCTACTAACTCCTGAGGGAAATATCTAAATGCTGCACTATGTTCACCAGCTAGTCTACAGATAACTGAGTCTGTGGCTTTTACTCTGAAAGCGACGCTAAGAGAGTTAAGAGGTGAGAGCTTTTGCTGATGGTAACCTGGTCTATGAGAGTGAACCGAAACAGTAAAGTAGCAGCTGGACAGCAAAACAATGAGCTGAAACTCATTATAAAGCTCTGCCAGCTCCTCCTCGGCTTTACAGAGCTTTAGAGTTGAGTTTCAGCTCACTGACAGAGAAGACGTGTTATTGAAATATATGTTATAGATAGATTAAGCTGCAGAGTCTCTGATAATTCTCTGTAGGTTCACAGTAAAACCTGCAGGATTCAGCAGTGAAGGACAGAAATGTTCTTCAGACGCTGGAACAGTTTTAGAAACATTGGAATTGCAAACTTGAAGAAATCATTCTGGTAATTGGGACCATTTAATGCAGCAGCTGGTCAGATTTGGTGCTAAACAATGAGCTGAAACACACTATAAAGCAAACGTTGGATTGAACCCATTGTTGATTGATGATATGATGGACAGTATGAGGATCTGTACTCACTCATCATGGCCAGCAGGTTGCTGACGTCTCGCAGTGTTTTTCCCACAGCGTCTCTGGTCTTTTTGGCGTTGTTGAACGCAGCACTGGCTCCAACAGCAGCCTGCAGAGGAAACAGTCACATCAATTCATGTTTCTACAACAGTTTGTGAGGATTTGATAGGCAACAAAGTTCAGACTTTGGACCAGTTCAGAGGGGACAAAGAACGGGTCCCCATTTGGGAAAAGGCAGATTTTTGGGTCAGTGGTTAAGCTTAGGGTTTGGGTAAGTCTAGAAAATGAATCTATGTCCCCAAAAGTAAAGGTCTGGTGTGTTAGTGTGTTTGTGGTGGCTCTCTTACCTCTCCAGCATCGGCCTCTTGCTTCCTGGCCTTCTCCAGCTCTGCAGCCACATCTCCAGCTGTGGTGCCTGCGATCCCTCTCAGACCGGTCGCTCCCTCACTCAGGTTGGTGACGTCTCTCATAATGTCGCCGTGAGACGGCAAAGAGCCAATGGTTCCCTGAAGAGCAAAAACAAGCACACCCGGTAAGCACAGAGCAGATTTTAACTTTAATGAGTCTGTCAGACAACTTTCTCTTTCTCGCTGTGTTTCTTACCTCCAGACCGTTGATGGAGTTCTCCGCCAGGTTGATGGTTCCCAGTGCGCTGCTGTAGGCGTTGGACACGTCTCCCAGGATGGACACCGTCTCTGCGTTGTTTCTGACGGCCTGTTGGATGGTGGAGTTAATGGCAGGAAGACGCTTGATGGCAGCGTCAGCCTGAGATTTGCTGCCGGCGATCTGCTGGTCGAACCCTGAGGAGGAAGAGGAAGAGTTTGTCTCTGCGTTTCTGAGAAAAAACAACCATCAGTCCGTCAGTTGGTCTGCAGAGCGTCTGGTTACCTTTCAGGGTGTTGAGCGATTCGTCCAGATCGCCCATGTTGCTGTTGATGAGTTTCAGAGCACCTTCGGTTTCGGCCTTCGCGACATTGACTCTGTCCAGCAGCTTGTTGAAGTCCTGCAGAGAGAAATCACACAGATTCAGTTTGCATGTTACAAGATTTTAAGACTTGAAGAAATGTACTTTTTAGACTTCTGGACTTTAACTTCTTATCAGTCAATGTAGAGTTTTGACCAAAGCTTCTGATTCTTAGCGCTATCACGTGGATCTTTAAGCTGAAACAATCGTTCAGTACCTGTTGAGCAGCTTTGCCTTTAGCCAGCAGGTCTTCAGCAACGGTCTTGTCTCTCTGCACGCTGTCCTGCAGCGCCTCGTATTCTGGGATGCTCTGGTCCACCGACTCCTTCAGACCGTCCAGCCGGGTCATCATGGCGTCCACCTCCACCTGAGCATGATGGGAACACAGACGGTCGTACTCACGCACAACAAGATTGTATTCATTCATTCATGAGAGTTACAAACCGCGGCGTTACCTTCAGGGACGATGGGATTTCTCGCTCCATGTTGGCGATGTCTTTCAGCATGCCGTCTGCCATCTTGCTCTCGTCTCGGGCCTCGCCGCTCAGACGGCTCGCCTGGTTCTCAAAACCCTTCACCTGAGCCGAGATCTTGTCGTACCTGAACAAACACAGGAAGCGTTAGTCTGGAGAGTCATCGCACATTTTAGAAGCAGATCTGAGACTCGACAGAAGAGACTCACGTGGCTTTCAGGTCTCCGATCGTCTCTTTGACTTTGTTCTCTTTGTTCATGAGCGTCCGGACCAGAGCCAGACTTTTCTCTGAGTCTCTCAGAGCGTCGTTGGCGCTTCGCTCCACCGTGTCCGCCTTCGTCTGATGTCTGCAGGAAGCACAGAGAGGAACACGTGTTGATGAAACACAAACATCCAACAGCTGATCATCTTATAGACTCAACAACTACACCATGAAATCAATACGTGAACTCACTTGTCGGCCAGGCTCGTCGCTGTCTGCACCAATGTAGAGAGAGCGTTTGATCCCAGCGGAGCATCTGCAGCAGGAAACTCCTGACAGGAAGGAAGAACACCATCATCATCATCATCACCACCACCATCACCATCGTTGTCGTTTTACTGTTCTGGTGGTTTTTAGCTCATTGAACCTTAATTATTCATCAGTTTGAATTAATTTGAAACTCTGAAAACTATCTGAGGGTTAAAAACTAAACTCCAAAGGTTTGATTTAGTAAAATGTTCTCTGTAGTTTCATCCTGAGCTCTTACAAGTGATTTGAGGATCGTCTTGGCCGCTTCCAGTTTCTGTCTCATCTCCTTCGTCAGCGTTTGGACGGTCGCTTCCTTCGTCTCGTACGTCTGATGCTGGCGTCTGATGTCATCGGCGGCGGCGGCCATGTTTTGGATCTCCTGGCCTTCGGTCAGCTGACTCCGGCTGATCGACGCTAGACGAGACTTCAGACCCTCCTCCATTTCTATTGGACACAGGTAGAGTGACATCATCAGTTTTTATGTATTTATTTATTATTTATTGCTTTTGGGTTGTCGCTACTTCTAAGGGAGATGATTATTTACTTTATTTAGATGTTTATGTGAGTTAAATGACACTAAAAGTTCTTCAAAAGATGATCAAACTGTTAAATATGGAAGGTTTATACTTTTTCTTATTGCTGCTCTTATATTCTATTACTGTCCACTTGCTGCTGTAATAACGCACATGTCCCCATTGTTAGACAAATAAAGGAATATCTGATCTGATCTCATCGTGTCGGATGTGATCTCATCTCACCTGTGAGCTGGTCGGTTGTGTCCTGCAGGTTGTTCACCAGCTGCTCCGTCGCTCTCAGAGCAGCTTCCATCTCAGCGCTGTTGGTCGGTTTCAAACCTCCGTCCATGTCTGAGAACAGTCGCTCTAAGTCCTTCAGTTTGTTAGCGTACGCCTCCATCTGACACAGAGAGAAAGAGACTCATTTAGAACAATCAACGTTATATGACACGGCAGTAAAAGTACTAATAAAACAATGTAGAGGTAGAATACTCCATTACAAATAAAAGTACCTCAAACTGTACTACAGTACCAGAGTAAATGTACTTAGTTACTTCACTGACCATTGATCAGAGTTATTATAGTAAACTAAAACTAAAACTAGCAGTGAAAAAACTAGAATGAACAAAGCAAAACTAACTCAAACTAAAGTGACTAGCAGATAAAATGATGTTAGTAGTAGTTTTCCAGTGTCTCTATGGTGACAGTATAGTGTTCAGTGTCTCCATGGTGACTGTATAGTGTTCATCGTCTCCATGGTGACTGTATTGTGTTCAGTGTCTCCATGGTGGCAGTATAGTGTTCAGTGTCTCTATGGTGACTGTATAGTGTTCATCGTCTCCATGGTGACTGTATAGTGTTCAGTGTCTCCATGGTGACTGTATAGTGTTCAGTGTCTCCATTGTGACTGTATAGTGTTCAGCGTCTCCATGGTGACTGTATAGCATGGGTGTCAAACTCATATTCATTCAAGGGCCACATAATTTCCAATTTAATCTCACGTGGACCGGATCATTAAAAGAAAGGAAGGAGAGATGGAAGGAAGAAAGGGAGGAAGTACAGATAGAAGGAAGACAGTAAGGAAAAGGAGGAGGAGAAGGAAGAGTAGACAGGAATTAAAGACGGAAAGAAGGAAGGAAGTAAGGAAAAGATCGGAAGGAAGGAAGAAAAAGAAGACAGAAAGGAAGGAAGGGAGGAATAAGGAAAGTGGGCCGGATTAGACACCTCGGCGGGCCGGATCTGGCCCACGGGTCACATGTTTGACATCCCTGCTGTATTGTGTTCATCGTCTCCATGGTGACTGTGTAGTGTCCATCGTCTCCATGGTGACTGTATAGTGTTCAGTGTCTCCATGGTGACTGTATAGTGACTACAACTACAGAAACACTAAAACTACTTCATCACTTGTTAAACTCACTAAAACTAAACTGGAATAAAAAACCAAACTGAAAAACTAAACTAACTAACTAATGAGCATTTCTCAGGTTGGTCAGGCCTACCTTGGCTTTAACGGGGCTGAAGCAGGAGGGACAGTCGGACCGTTGACACCTTGAACCCTCGAAGCCCGGTCGGCACCGACAGCGACCCGAATCATCACACTGTGTCGACTCTGAGCCCAAAACATCGCAGTCGCACGCTGAGCAGAGGAAACACATGAAACACATTAATATCAGCCTCACTCATCACATCACTGCATGTTTGAACCTTCAGTTTAAGAAGTTTATATAATCAGGAGACACCAGGAAGATTAATATTAATATACACTGTAAAGTTTATATTTTATTAATGAAGCAATCAAACTGTTCCTGTAAAATGATGTTTGGAGCAGATAATTTAAATTTATGCATTAATCTAAAACGAATAATTCGGTTCAATAGGCCTATTATTTTATGAATAGTTTTTTTATTATTTAATTTTTTAAAAAGAGGCCCTTTTAATGTGAAACACTTTGAGCTGCATTGCTTGTATGAAAAGTGCTATAAAAATGAATAACGATTATTATTATTATTATTATTGTTTGGATTTATTCTTGACCTTGTAAGCAGAAGTTGAGGGGTAGTTTTGTATTTTAAAATATTTGTATTTACATGTTATTTATTTTTCATTTGTGGTTTATTATAGGTGAGTTTTCTTTATTTTTTAATGAATATTTTTATTGTGTGAATATCTGCAGCTCTGTCTGTCCAGATTTTCACATCCCAAAGTCTAAAGTGATGTTACAAAATGTCATAAATAAAATATATCAACAGTAATAAATGTAAATTCTATAAAAAATGAATACATAGTAAAATAAATTGTTCTTATTAACCTTTTATAGGACACTCATTGAAAGGAAGGGAGGAAGGAAGGACGGAGGAAAGAAGGAAGGAAGGAGGGAAGGTAGGGGGAGGAAAGAAAGAGAGAAGGAGGGAGGGAGGAAGAAAGAAGGAAGGAAGGAGAAAGGGGGATGGAGGAAGGGAGGGAGAAAGGACAGATGGAAGGAAGGAATGAGGCAGGGAGAAAGGAAAAGAGGAAGGGAAGAAAGGTAGGAAGGAAGGATATTTTGGGATATTTACAGAAGTTACCAAATATAATTATTTGCCCAGTAAAGGGTTAAACTAGAATCATTTATAAATAATAATATGTATTCGTGTGGTTTTTCAGTTCAAGCTGCAGTTTGCTCTCTGGCCACTAGATGGCGGGAAACCCACCAGGCCGTTACTGACTGATCGTGTTGATCTTACGTTTGCAGGCTTCGTTCAGGCTGCTGTGGAAGAAACCTCTACGACATCTCTCACAGCTGCTTCCCTCCGTGTTGTTCACACACTTCAGACAGTCCCCGCTGCGTCGGTCGCAGCTTCCCGCCACGCTGACGTCGATGTGTCCGTTACACTCGCACGGTCTGCACGAGCTGTACACGCTGTCGCCGCGGCCGGGGTCACCATGGAAACCTTCCTCACAGACGTCACAGCGAGAGCCTGAACAACGACAACGACACCAACGGGTCAGTGACACGTCAGGGTTTGAATTTAAAGGGTTAAAATGTGAAAATAAACGTATGAATAACTTCACACATTCTTTTTTTGTGGACCCAGCATCAAATTTCTGCTTTTAATCCATTTAGAGAGAATATATTAGAGGATTATGGTAAAAATGTCTAAGTGGGGTAACCATGAAAACTTTGTACCAAATAATTGAACGTTGCTTAAAAACAGTAAATAGTCAATAAAACACCTTCCTTCCATCCTTCCTTCCTTCCTTCCTTCCTAACACCATATCAACTAGTTTGGCATGATCTTACATCCTTCCTTCCTTCCTTCCTTCCTTCCTTCCTACCTAACACCATATCAACTAGTTTGGCATGATCTTACATCCTTCCTTCCTTCCTTCCTTCCTTCCTTCCTTCCTACCTAACACCATATCAACTAGTTTGGCATGATCTTACATCCTTCCTTCCTTCCAT
The DNA here is from genome assembly GCF_027409825.1 of Scomber japonicus. Classification (NCBI taxonomy): domain Eukaryota; kingdom Metazoa; phylum Chordata; class Actinopteri; order Scombriformes; family Scombridae; genus Scomber; species Scomber japonicus. The sequence goes on from NC_070589.1 coordinate 34,742,698, forward strand.
CCTTCCTTCCTTCCTTCCTACCTAACACCATATCAACTAGTTTGGCATGATCTTACATCCTTCCTTCCTTCCTTCCTTCCTTCCTACCTAACACCATATCAACTAGTTTGGCATGATCTTACATCCTTCCTTCCTTCCATCCTTCCTTCCTTCCTTTCTACCTAACACCATATCAACTAGTTTGGCATGATCTTACATCCTTCCTTCCTTCCTTCCTTCCTTCCTACCTAACACCATATCAACTAGTGTGGCATGATCTTACATCCTTCCTTCCTTCCTACCTAACACCATATCAACTAGTTTGGCATGATCTTACATTATAACTTTTATATTAAATAAAGCTAATGGAATACTATTGTTCTAAATATTACATTTCATCTGGTTACCATGGAGACCAGGAAACATTTACATGTTTACATGTCAATGTTCATTATTAGTATAAGTCCACTTAAACACACTGTAGCTGATCACATATTTAATATCTATCATTCTTTTGTGGTTACACCATTTGACATTTTCAGGAGCATTCAGTCTGACTTTTGGTAAATTGCTCATACTAACATTTATTATCACTGAGCTGTATCAGGATCATATCTGCTTTACTTTTAACTCAACATGAGCTCTAGTTTCATTTAAAGGCTTATTGACCAGAATCTTCCATAAATGTGTAAACGTGTAAGTTGTGATATAAAAAGGTGTGAACAGAGCTGTGTGATAATAAAGCTTGTCAGTGTAGTGTGTGTTGGGCGTACCGGTGGTCCCGGGGGGGCAGCGCTCACAGCGGGGGTCCTGAGCTCCAGCAGGCAGCGAGCAGGACACTCCCTCAGCACAGGGGCACTTCCTGCAGGACGAGGGCTGCAGCGGGTCTCTGTAGAAACCCTCCGAGCAGCTCCGGTCGGCGGGGGTCTCATCAGCAGAGTAACAGTCTCCGGTCTGAGGGTCGCAGCTGCCCCCCCTACAGTTGCACGGCTCACAGGGGCTGAAGGCTCCCTCTGCCTGGCTCCTCCGAGTGAAACCGGCCGAGCAGCGCTCACAGAACTCACCCTCGTAGCCCCGAGGACAGCTGCAGGTCTGCACCCAGCTGGCAGGGACCCCGGGGCCCCGCCGGGCCGAGCCCAGCTGCACGTTGTCAAGGTAACCGCGTCCTGCAGAGAAAAGAGACCAGATAGATAAAAGTTTAAAGTCAACATTTACAAATGTCAGAAAATAAAGTACTTTACAGTAGTACAGTTAGAGGTACTTGTACTTTACTGTAGTACAGTTAGAGGTACTAGTACTTTACTGTAGTACAGTTAGAGGTACTAGTACTTTACTGTAGTACAGTTAGAGGTACTTATACTTTACTGCAGTACAGTTTGAGGTACTAGTACTTTACTGTAGTACCGTTTGAGGTACTAGTACTATATTGTAGTACAGTTAGAGGTACTAGTACTTTACTGTAGTACAGTTAGAGGTACTAGTACTTTACTGTAGTACAGTTTGAGGTACTAGTACTTTACTGTAGTACAGTTAGAGGTACTAGTACTTTACTGTAGTACAGTCTGAGGTACTAGTACTTTACTGTAGTACAGTTAGAGGTACTAGTACTTTACTGTAGTATAGTTAGAGATACTAGTACTTTACTGTAGTACAGTTAGAGATACTAGTACTTTACTGTAGTACAGTTAGAGGTACTAGTACTTTACTGCAGTACAGTTAGAGGTACTAGTACTTTACTGTAGTACAGTTTGAGGTACTTGTACTTTAATGTAGTACAGTTAGAGGTACTAGTACTTTACTGTAGTACAGTTTGAGGTACTAGTACTTTACTGTAGTACAGTTAGAGGTACTAGTACTTTACTGTAGTACAGTTTGAGGTACTAGTACCATACTGTAGTACAGTTTGAGGTACTAGTACTTTACTGTAGTACAGTTAGAGATACTAGTACTTTACTGTAGTACAGTTAGAGGTACTAGTACTTTACTGCAGTACAGTTAGAGGTACTAGTACTATACTGTAGTACAGTTTGAGGTACTTGTACTTTAATGTAGTACAGTTAGAGGTACTAGTACTTTACTGTAGTACAGTTAGAGGTACTAGTACTTGAACAGGTATTTGAAGCTCACCGTTCTCTCCAAACGTGGCTCTGATCTTGATGGCAGTGAGATTCTGGAGGAGCGTCTGAAACTGGAAGGAGGAGAGTTGAGGTTTCCACCTGCTGCCGCTCCGCTCGTCCAGTCTGTTCATCACAGAAACAACATTTAACATTTAACCCTGACTCTTCCTTCCTTCCTCCCTTCCTTCCTTCCATCTGTCTTTCCTCCCTTCCTTCCTTCCTTCTGTCTTTCCTCCCTTCCTTCCTTCCATCTGTCTTTCCTCCCTTCCTTCCTTCCAACTGTCTTTCCTCCCTTCCTTCGTTCCTCCCTCCCTCCTTCTTTTCTTCCCTCCTTCCTCCCTTCCTCCTTCTCTCTTTCTTTCCCCCCCTTCCTTATTTCCTCTGTCCTTCTTTCCTTTATTCTTCCCTTCCTATTTTCCCTTTTGCTTCCCTTCCTCTGTCCTTCTTTCTTCCCTCCTTCAAACCTTCCTTCATTCCTCTGTCCTTCCTTCTTCCTCCCTCCTTTCCTCCCTTCCTTCCTCCCTTCCTTGACTCAAAGACAACACAAGTGATCCATATAAAGATCCATTAAACAGACATGTTCAAACTTCAGAGAGATAAAGAGTATAGTTGTTAGAAGTTGGAAGCAGACCTGAAGCTGTAGCTGATCTTCTGTCCACAGGGGACGATGGAGCGCAGGTCTCCCAGCGACGCCGACACTCTCAGACCGGATCCTTCCAGAACCACGTCGTTGGTGGACGGGTGTCTGACTCCTCGGTCCAGACGCAGAGAGAACGACAAGTTCTGACCGTAACTAAGCAACTGGTTCCCAAGGTAAGAAGCTAAAGGAGGAGAGAGGAGGAGAAACATCTGGTCAGGAGGAGGAGGAGGAGAGAGGAGGAGAAACATCTGGTCAGGAGGAGAGAGGAGGAGGAGGAGGAGGAGAAACATCTGGTCAGGAGGAGAGAGAGGAGGAAGAGAAGAGGAGGAGGAGGAACATCTGGTCAGGAGGAGAGAGGAGGAGGAGGAGAAACATCTGGTCAGGAGGAGAGAGGAGGAGGAGGAGAAACATCTGGTCAGGAGGAAGAGAAGAGGAGGAGGAGAAACATCTGGTCAGGAGGAGGAGGAGAGAGGAGGAGAAACATCTGGTCAGGAGGAGAGAGAGGAGGAAGAGAAGAGGAGGAGGAGAGAGGAGGAGGAGGAGAAACATCTGGTCAGGAGGAGAGAGAGGAGGAAGAGAAGAGGAGGAGGAGGAGAAACATCTGGTCAGGAGGAGGAGGAGAGAGGAGGAGAAACATCTGGTCAGGAGGAGAGAGAGGAGGAAGAGAAGAGGAGGAGGAGAAACATCTGGTCAGGAGGAGGAGGAGAGAGGAGGAGAAACATCTGGTCAGGAGGAGGAGGAGAGAGGAGGAGAAACATCTGGTCAGGAGGAGAGAGAGGAGGAAGAGAAGAGGAGGAGGAGAGAGGAGGAGAAACATCTGGTCAGGAGGAGAGAGGAGGAGAAACATCTGGTCAGGAGGAGAGAGGAGGAGGAGGAGGAGGAGAAGAGGAGGAGGAGAAGAGGAGGAAGAGAAGAGAAGGAGGAGGAGAAACATCTGGTCAGGAGGAGAAGAGGAGGAGGAGAAACATCTAGTCAGGAGGATAGAAGGAAAGAAAAAAGGAAGATAAACGAGAGAATAAGATAAGAAAGGAAATGAGGAGGAGAGTAAGATAAAGGAGGTGTAGTGGGCGGGGCTTATAGTGGGCGTGGTCTGTAGTGGGCGGGGCTTATCTCACCTGGAGCGTACAGGTAAACCGGCAGACTGTTCTTAGAGATCACTTCCAGGTCCTTATACTTCGGGGACCAGCGGAAGTGGACGTCGTCGGGGGTAACGCCCTGAGCCGTCGCTACCCACCAACCATCAGGACCTGAACACACACACACACGCACACACACACACACACACACACACACACACACACAGTTAGTCACATGACCTGCACAATACACAACCTGTTACCTGAGAAGAGGTCAAAGGTCAAAGGTTACCGTTGGTGAAGGTGGAGTTGATGTCATAGACGGAGTAAGCCGATTGGCTGGAGCAGCTGCTGGTGTGACCGTAGCAGAAACACAGAGGACTACGACTCCCAGAATCCTCTCTGGGCTGACGGCTGCAAGACATGACCACAGAGACAGGAAGTCAGGGTTAGGGCGGAAAACCACCAAAATAAAACACAGAGGAAGAAGGATACATGTAGACTAGATCATTCTGTGTGTGTGAGGTTGTTTTCACCTTTCCATCCTCCCTTCCTTTCCTCCCTCCTTTCTTCCTTCCCTCCTTTCCGTCCTCCCTTCCATCCTACCCTCCTTCTTTCTTTCCTCCCTATTTCTTTCTTTCCTTCCTCCCTCTTTTCCTCCCCTCCTTCCCTTTCCTTCCTTCCTTCCTCCCTTTCTTTTTTCCTCCCTCTTTCCTCCCTCCTTTCCTTCCTCTCTTCCCTTCCTCCCCTCCTTCCTTCTTTCCTCCCTCCTTCATTCTTTCCTTCCTTCCCTCCCTCCTTCTCTCTCTCTTTCCTTCCTTCCTTCCTTCCTCCCTTCCATCCTCCCCTCCTTCCTTCTTTCCTCCCTCCTTCATTCTTTCCTTCCTCCCTCTTTTCCTTCCTCCCTTCCATCCTCCACTCCTTCCTTCTTTCCTCCCTCCTTCGTTCTTTCCTTCCTCCCTCTTTTCCCTCCCTCCTTCCCTTCCTCCCTTCCTTCCTTCCCTCCCTCCTTCTCTCTCTCTCTCCTTCCTTCCTCCCTTCCTTCCCTCCCTCCTTCTCTCTGTCTTTCCTTCCTTTCCTTCTTTCCTTCCTCCCTTCCATCCTCCCCTCCTTCTTTCTTTCCTTCCTCCCTCTTTTCCTTAGAAGAAGGATAAATCTAGACTGGATAGTTCTGTGTGTGAGGTTGTTTCCACCTTTCCTTCCTCCCTTCCATCCTCCCCTCCTTCTCTCTCTCTCTTTCCTTCCTTTCCTTCTTTCCTTCCTCCCTTCCATCCTCCCCTCCTTCTTTCTTTCCTTCCTCCCTCTTTTCCTTAGAAGAAGGATAAATCTAGACTGGATAGTTCTGTGTGTGTGAGGTTGTTTCCACCTTTCCTTCCTCCCTTCCATCCTCCCCTCCTTCCTTCTTTCTTCCCCTCCTTCCTTCTTTCCTCCCTCCTCCTTTCTTTCCTTCCTCCCTCTTTTCCTTAGAAGAAGGATAAATCTAGACTGGATAGTTCTGTGTGTGTGAGGTTGTTTCCACCTTTCCATCCTCCCTTCCTTTCCTTCTCTCTCTCTTTCCTTCTTTCCTTCCTCCCTTCCATCCTCCCCTCCTTCCTTCTTTCCTCCCCTCCTTCCTTCTTTCCTCCCCTCCTTCCTTCTTTCCTCCCTCCTCCTTTCTTTCCTTCCTCCCTCTTTTCCTTAGAAGAAGGATAAATCTAGACTGGATAGTTCTGTGTGTGAGGTTGTTTTCACCTTTCCATCCTCCCTTCCTTTCCTTCTCTCTCTCTTTCCTTCTTTCCTTCCTCCCTTCCATCCTCCCCTCCTTCCTTCTTTCCTTCCTCCCTTCCATCCTCCCCTCCTTCTTTCTTTCCTTCCTCCCTCTTTTCCTTAGAAGAAGGATAAATCTAGACTGGATAGTTCTGTGTGTGTGAGGTTGTTTCCACCTTTCCATCCTCCCTTCCTTTCCTTCTCTCTCTCTTTCCTTCTTTCCTTCCTCCCTTCCATCCTCCCCTCCTTCCTTCTTTCCTCCCCTCCTTCCTTCTTTCCTCCCCTCCTTCCTTCTTTCCTCCCTCCTCCTTTCTTTCCTTCCTCCCTCTTTTCCTTAGAAGAAGGATAAATCTAGACTGGATAGTTCTGTGTGTGAGGTTGTTTTCACCTTTCCATCCTCCCTTCCTTTCCTTCTCTCTCTCTTTCCTTCTTTCCTTCCTCCCTTCCATCCTCCCCTCCTTCCTTCTTTCCTTCCTCCCTTCCATCCTCCCCTCCTTCTTTCTTTCCTTCCTCCCTCTTTTCCTTAGAAGAAGGATAAATCTAGACTGGATAGTTCTGTGTGTGTGAGGTTGTTTCCACCTTTCCTTCCTCCCTTCCATCCTCCCCTCCTTCCTTCTTTCTTCCCCTCCTTCCTTCTTTCCTCCCTCCTCCTTTCTTTCCTTCCTCCCTCTTTTCCTTAGAAGAAGGATAAATCTAGACTGGATAGTTCTGTGTGTGAGGTTGTTTCCACCTTTCCATCCTCCCTTCCTTTCCTTCTCTCTCTCTTTCCTTCTTTCCTTCCTCCCTTCCATCCTCCCCTCCTTCCTTCTTTCCTCCCCTCCTTCCTTCTTTCCTCCCCTCCTTCCTTCTTTCCTCCCTCCTCCTTTCTTTCCTTCCTCCCTCTTTTCCTTAGAAGAAGGATAAATCTAGACTGGATAGTTCTGTGTGTGAGGTTGTTTTCACCTTTCCATCCTCCCTTCCTTTCCTTCTCTCTCTCTTTCCTTCTTTCCTTCCTCCCTTCCATCCTCCCCTCCTTCCTTCTTTCCTTCCTCCCTTCCATCCTCCCCTCCTTCTTTCTTTCCTTCCTCCCTCTTTTCCTTAGAAGAAGGATAAATCTAGACTGGATAGTTCTGTGTGTGTGAGGTTGTTTCCACCTTTCCTTCCTCCCTTCCATCCTCCCCTCCTTCCTTCTTTCTTCCCCTCCTTCCTTCTTTCCTCCCTCCTCCTTTCTTTCCTTCCTCCCTCTTTTCCTTAGAAGAAGGATAAATCTAGACTGGATAGTTCTGTGTGTGTGAGGTTGTTTCCACCTTTCCTTCCTCCCTTCCATCCTCCCCTCCTTCCTTCTTTCCTCCCCTCCTTCCTTCTTTCCTCCCCTCCTTCCTTCTTTCCTCCCTCCTCCTTTCTTTCCTTCCTCCCTCTTTTCCTTAGAAGAAGGATATATGTAGACTAGATCATTCTGTGTGTGTGTGAGGTTGTTTCTTTCACCTTTGTGAACATCCGTCGGGTCCGATGGGTCCGTCTCGGCAGCGGTCGCATCTCTCTCCCATCACTCCGTCCTTACAGCTGCAGCGCCCCCTGCTGTCACACGTAGCGCTCAGCGACCCTGCAGCAACAAAACAGCTCTCTCAGTTCCTTACTTACTTCCTTCCTTCTTTCCTTCCTCCCTTCCTTCTGTCCTTCCTTCCCTTCTCAGGTTTGGTTTTATTAAATTTACCTTCCTGTCGTCCTCCCGTCTGTTTTCACTGTTCCTTACTTACTTCCTTCGTTCCTTCTTTCCTCCCTTCTTTCCTTCCCTCCTTCTCTTCCCTCCCTCCCTCCCTCCTTCTCCCTCTCTTTCCTTCTTTCCTCCCTCCCTCCTTCTCTCTCTTTCCTTCCTTCCTCCCTTCCTTCCTTCCTCCTTCTTCCCTCCCTCTATCTCTTTCTTTCCTTCCCTTCCTTCCTTCCCTCCCTCCTTCTCTCTCTCTTTCCTTACTTCCTCCCTCCCTTCCTTCCTTCTCTCCTCCCTTCTTTCCTTCCCTTCCCTCCCTCCCCCTTCTCTCTCCTTCCTTTCCTTCTTTCCTCCCTTCTTTCCTTCCCTTCCCTCCCTCCCCCCTTCTCTCTCTTTCCTTCCTTCCTTCCTCCCTCCCTCCCTCCCTCCTTCTCTCTCTCTTCCTTTCCTCCCTCCTTTCTTCCTCCCTCTTTTCATTCCTCCCTTCCATCCTTCCCTCCTTCCTTTCTTCCTTCCTTCCCTTCCTTCCTCCCTTCCATCCTCCCCTCCTTCCTTTCTTCCTTCCCTTCCTCCCTTCCATCCTCCCCTACCTTCCTTCCTCCCTCTTTTCCTTCCATCCTCCCCTCTTTCTCTCTCTCTTCCTTTCCTCCCTCCCTCCTCTCTCTCTCTTTCTTTCCTTCCTCCCTCTTTTCCTTCCTCCCTTCCATCCTCCCCTCCTTCCTTCTTTCCTACCCCCTACCTTCCTTCCTCCCTCTTTTCCTTCCTCCCTCCCTTCCATCCTCCCCTCCTTCCTTGAGAACACTTCCTTAGTGTGAATCCTCCAGTCTTACCTGTGGGGTTGCAGTCGCAGGCGGTGCAGCTGATCTTCGCCCCCTGCTGGTAGAAGCCGGGTTTGCAGCGCTCACAGTGGCGTCCCTCAGAGTTTCCCTGACAGTTGAGGCACTGCAGACCTCCAGCGTAGCGGAGGCAGTAACGAGAGCGGCCATTACACTGACAGTGCACCGACGCTGCAGGAACAAGCACAAGGTATTAGGTTTCAATTTAAACTTTATTAACTTCCCTCCTTCCTTCTTCCTCCCTCCTTTCCTTCCTTCTTCCTCCCTCCTTCCTTCCTCCCTCCTTTCCTTCCTCTAACCCTCCTGTCGTCCTCCCGGGTCAAATTGCCGCTGTCTGTTTTGACTGTTCCTTCTTTCCTTCCTTCCTCCCTTCCCCCTTTCCGTTCTCCCTCCTTCCTTCTTCCCTCCCTCCCTCCTTCCTTCTTCCCTCCCTCCCTCCTTCTTCCCTCCCTCCCTCCTTCCTTCTTCCTTCCTTCATTCCCCTTTCCTTCCTTCCCTCCGCCCTACCTTCCGTCTGTCCTTCCTTCCTTTCTTCCTCCCTTCCTTCCATCTGTCCTTCCTTCCTTTCTTCCTTTCTTCTTTCCTTCTTTCATCCCCTTTCCTTCCTTCCTTCCACCCTTCCTTCCATCTGTCCTTCCTTCCTTTCTTCCTTCTGTCCTTCCTTTCTTTCTTCCATCTGTCCTTCCTCCCTTCCTTCTTTCCTTCCGCCCTTCCTTCCATCTGTCCTTCCTTCCTTTCTTCTTTACTTCCGCCCTTCCTTCAGTCTGTCCTTCCTTCCTTTCTTCCTCCCTACCTTCCTTCTTTCCTTCCTTCATTCCCCTTTCCTTCTTTCCTTCTGCCCTTCCTTCCATCTGTCCTTCCTTCCCTTCTTTCTTCTGTCCTTCCTTTCTTCCTTTCTCCCTTCCTTCCTTCTGTCTGTCTGTCCTTCACTATCTCTCTTTCCTACCTTTCTTCCTCCTTCCTTTTGCCTGTTTTTCCTTCCTTACCTTCTTATTTCCTTCCTTCCTCCCTTCCTTCCTTCCTTCCCTCCATCTTTTTAATGATCCACATGAGATCAGATTGGTCTGTGTGTGGCCCTTGAATGAAAATGAGTTTGACACCTCTGCTATAGAGCAAATTACAAACTCTGCTTTTAGATGAATTATAAGATATAATATTTTAATAATGATAAAATATTATTAAAGAGCCGGGGGGAACAAACATCTTTATAATTTAGCTGTTATTAATTTATATCTCATAACTCATCATTTACATTTGATCCTCGAAATGTTTAATTTAAAATGACAAAACTTTGACTTACTGTTAATATTTTTATTATTTTTACATGTTTTTGGCACAAATGAGCTTCCGTACATGTAGTTAAACTCTTGAGCTGTTTTTACGCACTATCGATTTTAATATTAGACTTATAATCCTGTTTATGTTATATTTTATATCTTTAATCTGGAGCATTTGGAGCACTGTGCTGCAGAGTCACATGATGCATTTCCTGGTCTGACCACAGGGGGGCGCTGCAGGAGGTGATAATGTGCAGGGAACAGTATCAGTGTGTGTAAAGCTCAGCCAGGGAGCTTTAGAGCAGTTTACACAGAGAGCAGCTCCTCCTGTGTTTCTGTGGTTTGTTCTTAAATCCTAAACAGAGCCGCACCTCTCAGACAAATCACCTCATCACACTCTGACACACCCAGAGACACAAACACACCTCGTCTCATAACAGAGAGACTGAGAGGGGGGAGAGAGGGGGAGAGAGGGAGAGAGAGGGGAGGGGAGGGGGGCAGAGAGAGGGTTAGGGTTAGAGAGAGGAAGAGAGACAGAGAGAGAGAGGGGGGGGGAGAGAGAGAAAGGGGGGGAGAGAGGGAGAGAGAGGGGAGGGGGAAAGAGAGACAGACAGAGAGAGGGAGAGAGACAGAGAGGGGAGGGGGAAAGAGAGACAGAGAGAGAGGGAGGGGGAGAGAGAGAAAGAGAGAGAGAGACAGAGAGAGAGAGACAGAGAGAGAGAGAGAGAGGGGGAGAGAGAGACAGAGAGAGGGGGAGAGAGAGACAGAGAGAGAGGGGGAGAGAGAGAGAGAGACAGAGAGAGGGGGAGAGAGAGACAGAGAGAGAGACAGAGGGAGAGAGAGACAGAGAGAGAAGGGGAGAGACAGAGGGAGAGAGAGACAGAGAGAGAGAGGGGGAGAGAGAGGGAGAGAGAGAGAGAGAGAGAGAGGGGGGAGGGGAGGGGGGCAGAGAGAGGGTTAGAGAGAGGAAGAGAGACAGAGAGAGGGGGGGGGAGAGAGGGAGAGAGGGGAGGGGGAAAGAGAGACAGACAGAGAGAGAGGGGGAGAGACAGAGAGAGGGGAGGGGGAAAGAGAGAGAGACAGAGAGAGGGAGACAGAGAGAGAGGGGGGGAGAGACAGAGAGGGGAGGGGGAAAGAGAGACAGAGAGAGAGGGAGACAGAGGGAGAGAGGGGGGAGAGAGACGGAGAGAGAGAGAGAGACAGAGAGAGGGGAGGGGGAAAGAGAGACAGACAGAGAGAGGGAGAGAGACAGAGAGAGGGGAGGGGGAAAGAGAGACAGACAGAGAGAGGGAGAGAGAGGGGAGAGACAGAGGGAAAGGGGGGGAGAGAGACAGAGAGAGAGAGGGGAGACAGAGAGAGAGAGGAGAGGGGGGGAGACAGAGAGAGAGAGAGACAGAGAGAGAGAGAGAGAGGGGGAGAGAGGGGAGAGGGAGAGAGGGGGGGGCGGAGAGACATAATAAAGTACTGTAACAGTAACAGTGTGATGATGATGATGATGATGATGATGATGATGATGAAGGTGAGTCAGTGAGTCAGTGTGATGTTTGCTTCTGTTTCTAACCTGAATGAAAACAATCAGTCACACCCAGACTACTGCTGCTCTGATGTCTGATTATCACACATGCTTTATTATATCTGCTGAGTCTGATTCTTTACCTTTAAGACTTTAAGTTAAAGTTAATATCTTTATAATCCTCAGATGATGCTTTTAATCATCACTTCCTGCTTCCTGTTTCCTGCTGCAGGATGTTCATTATAAGAACTAACACCTGTATTTATCTTTTATGCTGAGCTCTTCCTGTGATGTGCTGACTGATCATTTCCTCCAGACTCAAACGTCATGTTAAGCTTTTTAATCGTCTGACTTCCTCCCTTCCTTCCTCCCTCCCTCCTTTCCTTCCTTCTTCCTCCTTTCCTTCTTCCTTCCTTCCTTCCTTTCCTTTCCTTCGTTCTTCCTCCTTTCCTTCCTGTCCTCCCTCCTTTCCTTCCTTCTTCCTCCTTGCCTTCCTTCTTCCTTCCTCCCTCCTTTCCTTCCTTCTTCCTCCCTCCTTTCCTTCCTTCTTCCTCCCATTCCTTCTTCCTCCTTTCCTTCCTCCTATCCTCCCTCCTTTCCTTCCTTCTTCCTCCCATTCCTTCTTCCTCCTTTCCTTTCTTTTTCCTCCCCTTCCTTCATCGTCCTTTCCTCCCCTTCCTTCTTCCTTCCTATCCTTCCTCCTTGCCTTTCTTCTTCCTTCCTTCCTCCCTCCTTTCCTACCTTCTTCCTTTCCTTACTCCTTTCCTTACTCCTTCCTCCCTTCCTTCCCTCCTATCCTTCCTCCTTGCCTTTCTTCTTCCCTCCTATCCTCCCTCCTTTCCTTCCTCCCTTCCTTCCTTGACTCGAGGACAGCAGGAGGGTTAAAGTATAAAGGAAGCAGACTTTCTGAACATCTCATTAAAAACAGTAGCTAACTTCTCTCCCGCAGGCTCAAACGTCATGTACCTGATTTAATCTCCATCTCATCATCTCATTAAACCAGAAGAGGATCTAACTTCTCTCCCGCAGGCGGAGGCGTCTCCATCAGCTGATCGTTTGGTGCCAAAACTAACAATGAGGTTTGTTCAGATTCCAGCTGATCGACCTCGAAGCTTCAACTAATCATTATCTTCGTGATCAATACATCTGATCAGTTTCTCCTTCTAACTGTTTCATGTTTAGTCCGAAAAATATCAGAAAATACTGGAAAAAAAATCGCAAATCGTCAAATTTAAGCCTGAAAATCACAGAAATAACTAATAATACTGTAGATGATTAATCAGCTGATCAATTATTAATAATCTTTATTAGGGCTGTCAGCGTTAACGCATTAATCGCGATTAGATTAATGCAATCCATAACGAGTTAATTTTTTTTAATCTCATTTTAATGTGTCAAGCCTTTTTGTCCCTTCTACTCCCCCGTAGACGGCTCCTCTAGCTGTAGCGCTATGCTTTGAAGTGGCCTCCTGCAGTAAACCTACCGCGCTGATGGAAAGTAAGAGAGCTACTGGACTTTTGAACGGCTTGTTTAACTTTAAAACACTTCCAGACGCTTCAGTTGACAAGTCAAAAGTAAAATGCAACCTGTGTCAAACGGAGTTTAACTACCACCGGAGTACGTGGAGTTTGAGTTAGCACCTCCACGCTAAACACCCAGGTGCAGCCAAGCCAGCCTCAGCTCCACCAAAGGACCATTTTGGAGTGTGGGAGTCGCAGCAGAGCCGTGATTGATTCCCAGTTAAGACACTCTGGTAAGAAATGCTTTACATTATGGGCTTAAAACTGCCTTCAAATGGAAAATAACAGGATTTTAAACATGCAATTCAAAACGCCATTAATCGTGATTAACTATGGAAACTCTGCGATTAATCTCGATTAAAAAAATTAATCGTTTGACAGCCCTAATAATCTTTAATGACCTACGTTCTTGTTGATGTGTTTTTGGTTCTCGCCTCTGACTCATCCGACCAATGAGAAGAGAGAACGATGTCACCTGACTTGTAAGATTTTATTTTTTTCTACAGATTCAGAGAAGAAATATCATGACTTTTAAAAATGGGACCAAAAAAAAAAAAGTTAACATTTTTATTCTCATAACTTTGATTTTAAAAGTCATAATTTTACACTTTACAGTTTTTATGTCTAAATGTTTAAAATAACTTTAAATCTTTTTAAACTTAAAAAAAAAAATTTAATAATGTTTTTCTCATATTGGCACCAATGAGCTTCCATACATGAGATTAAAGTCTTAAGCTGTTTGATTTAAAAGTCGTAATTTACATTTATATAAAGTAAAAATTATGACATTTAAATCTAAATGTTTAATTTAAAATGACTTAACTTTGATTTACTGTTATTATCGTTTATTATTATTTTTTAATATGTTTTTGGCACAAATGAGCTTCCGTACAGGCAGTTAAAGTCTTTAGCTGAATTTACATTTTATTGTTTATCAAACTATAATTTTTATATTATATTAATTATTGTGTTTCTATTATATTTATATTTATTATCTTTTATCTTTTTCTATTTATTGATTCCATTAAAATCATTTAAGTTTACTGCAGAGTCACATCATGACGTTTTACTCTTTATAACTTTATAACTTTTATTGTTCATTTATTATCTCTCATCCGGTTCTTTAAACGCTGCAGAGTTCATAAAGTTTCTTCTTATCTTATCAGAGCGGTGATTTAATAACTGAGAATAAAAGCAAACACGGTACGGAGCCCTAACCCTAACCCACGATACGGAGGCTCAAACAGGTCCAAGTTTCTACTCTTATTAAAATCATTTTCTTAAAAACCATTTAACGATCAGCAATAGAAATAAAATAATTAACATAAAGCTCAGTTTCCATTTCTTTAAAACATTACTGCATAAACACAAACCCATTTATATAAAGATATTAAATTAATAACTTCATTTTAACAGATAACCTTTGTTTTAATGTTAATAAAGTTTCTAAAATAAACAGAAATAAACTTAATGAATGACTTTAATAACTTCCAGCTCAGACAGAAGATGAGTTTAGAAACATAAACATCATTCAGAGCTGAACTTTTAATTATTAGTTATAATTCAGATTTTATCCTTAAAACAACTCAAACAACATGTTTATAGAGCAGCTGCTGTGTCATTAAAGGATTTCTGCTCTGAGGTCTGAAGCAGTGAAAACTAGTTTCCATCTGAATATATTCATTTAAATTAAAATAAAGCAGAAAAGAAAGAAAGAAATGATTCTGATCAGAGAGGAAAAATAGATTTATATTTTATAAGCAGATTAAAATACTGAGAGGATTAATGAGAAGATAAATTAAAATACTTCTTTCTGCTATTAAAACATAATCATCAGAGTGAAGAGAGATGAGAGCAGACGTGTTAAAGAGGCTGAATGTAAGATAAAAGCAGCAGAAAGTTAATATTAATAATTATAATATCAATAATACTAATAATTAATAATGATATTAAAGATAATGATATTAAAGGACTTACTGTAGTAGGTTGCCTGGACACACACAGCAGATAAAAGGCAGCAGACTGAAATCCAGCTGCTGCTCCTGATGTTCATGTTCATGTGTTTTAATCCTTTTAAAAAATATAAAAATGTAAAAATATAAATATATGAAAATCACTTCAGTGGTAAAAAATAAAGTGTTCCAGCTGCTGAGAGAGCGTCTGCTTATAAAGCTTCATCTGCTGCAGGTCTGAACACGCTCACATACTAACACACACTGACTCACTGTGACACACACACACACACACACACACTCACACTTACAGTAACACACACACACTCTCACACGCTCACACACACACACACACACACAGAGTAACATACTAACACACACTGACTCACACGCTCAGAGTCAGAGGATATGACGGCGGGGTGTGTGTGTGTGTGTGTGTGTGTGTGTGTGTGTGTGTGTGTGTGTGTGTGTGTGTTACTGTGTGTGTGTGTGTGTGTGTGTGAGCGTGTGAGAGTGTGTGTGTGTGTTACTGTGTGAGTGTGTGTGTGTGTGTGTGTTACTGTGTGTGTGTGTTACTGTGTGTGAGTGTGTGTGTGTGTGTGTGTGTGTGTGTTGGGACAGTCTGGGCGTTGTTTTCTGGGACTCTTCCACTCTTCCAGATTTACATTTCTTTATGACACAAAAGATCGTTTCATGAGTTTTTGACGAGACTGAGATTTAAAATAAAGTTCCTCTGTTCATGAGTTCTGGTTCTGTGTTCAATCAGCGTCTGATTTTAGAAATGACTGAATGAGGCAGAACTTTACATTTTAATCAGGATGACTTTGAGCTTCGTCAACCGTTAATCATCTTTATTTTGGTCGTATAAAACCTCCATACAGACTGAAATAATCTGATTAATAAAAGACAAATAACTAAATAAATTAAATATTAAATACAGTACAGCCGGTGAAATGTGCATTTAAAGTTTAATAGTTTTTATTATTCATATTAATGAAGTACTACTAGGGGTGTAGGGCTGTCAAACGATTAATGATTTTAATCGAGATTAATCGCAGAGTTTCCATAGTTAATCACGATTAATCTCGTTTTGAATGGCATGTTTAAAATCCTGTTATTTTCCATTTGAAGGCAGTTGTAAGCCCATAATGTAAAGCATTTCTTACCAGAGTGTCTTAACTGGGAATCAATCACGGCTCTGCTGCGACTCCCACACTCCAAAATGGTCCTTTGGTGGAGCTGAGGCTGGCTTGGCTGCACCTGGGTGTTTAGCGTGGAGGTGCTAACTCAAACTCCACGTACTCCGGTGGTAGTTAAACTCCGTTTGACACAGGTTGCATTTTACTTTTGACTTGTCAACTGAAGCGTCTGGAAGTGTTTTAAAGTTAAACAAGCCGTTCAAAAGTCCAGTAGCTCTCTTACTTTCCATCAGCGCGGTAGGTTTACTGCAGGAGGCCACTTCAAAGCATAGCGCTACAGCTAGAGGAGCCGTCTACGGGGGAGTAGAAGGGACAAAAAAGCTTGCAACATTAAAATGCCATTAAAAAACATTAACGCATTATGGATTGCATTAATCTAATCGTGATTAACGCGTTAACGCTGACAGCCCTAATTAAAACATGGTCATACTACTCTGTTACTAATATAAACTGTATTTATTAAAGTAATCCTTTAAAAATGTTAATATTAAATCAAACTGTGTTAAAGTATTACAGTGAAAGTATTTTGATAGATTTAATTTAATTTTAGGTTTATTTTCTTCAGGGTTGTGAAGGTAACTGTGTAAATGTAATAGATTACTAGTTACTCTGTTTAAAGTGTAATAAGTAATGTAACTATTTCATCAAAGTAATGTAACTTATTACACTTGATGACTTTTCTGATTTTCTAACCAAAGTTTTCATCTGTTGGAGTAAATGTTCCCATTAAGCACCAAAATCTAAGTTCACCGCGTTACCTAGGCGACCACGATGTTGCAGTTGGATGATGAGCGTTACCTTGGTGACCACAATGTTGTGGTCGGAAGCTGAGCGTTACCTAGGCGACCACGATGTTGCTGTCGGATACTGAGCGTTACCTAGGTGACCACAATGTTGTGGTCGGAAACTGAGCGTTACCTAGGCGACCACAATGTTGTGGTTGGATGATGAGCGTTACCTAGGCGACCACGATGTTGCGGTCGGATGCTGAGCGTTACCGAGGTGACCACGATGTTGCGGTCGTATGATGAGCGTTACCTAGGCGACCACGATGTTGCGGTCGGATGCTGAGCGTTACCGAGGTGACCACGATGTTGCGGTCGTATGATGAGCGTTACCTAGGCGACCACGATGTTGCGGTCGTATGATGAGCGTTATCGAGGTGACCACGATGTTGCGGTCGTATGATGAGCGTTACCTAGGCGACCACGATGTTGCGGTCGTATGATGAGCGTTATCGAGGTGACCACGATGTTGCGGTCGTATGATGAGCGTTACCGAGGTGACCACGATGTTGCGGTCGTATGATGAGCGTTACCTAGGTGACCACGATGTTGCGGTCGTATGATGAGCGTTACCTAGGATTATATATATATATAATAAATATGTATATATTAATATAATGAATAAAATCTTAAAGGTCTTCAGATTTAACTTCCTTCATCAGTAACTGTAACAGATTACACTTACATTTATTTTATCATTAAGTTACGTAACGTAACGTAACTTAACGTTAAATGTAACTAGTTACTCTCTATCACTGATCATGGTCTTCATCACTCGGTTGGTGCAGCTGTTCATGAGTCTGTTATATTTCATATTATTCATGATCCTGGACACAAAGGACTCATTTAAAGACAGAGAGCGCTGGACTGTCTCACAGCTGACGAAGCCATCGTCACTTATTTTGTTTGTTCTGGAGCTTTTTATCGTGTCACATGGTCTTCATCATCACGCTCAGTTTGTCCAGCTGGTTTTTGAGACTGTAAATGTGTAATTATTCATAATTCTGAGCACAAAGGACTTAATTTAAAGAAAGAGAGAAAAGAGAGCTGGGCTGTTCGTCTCATAGCTGACGAAGCCATCGTCATGTTCTTGGCTGTTCTGGAGCTTTTTATCGTGTCACATGGTCTTCGTCATCACACTGACAGTAACAGTTGTTATGTATGCTTACATTATGAATCCTGACTGATCTGATTCTGAGCTGAGGTGTCTGTTCTGCTTGGTCATCGGTTCTGTGATAATATGATATCCTGGGATCCTGTATCACTTGAACAGACGTTTACTTAACTTAAAGTTTACAGTTAGCCATAAAGGACCGAGGCTATTTCCTTAGACTGACCGTGTGTTAAAACTAGTCATAAATTAGGCGTCAGGGCTGTTTTTCCAGATTGAACTTTTGTTTAGAAGTCGGAGTTTTTAGGAAATATATATATATTGTTGTAAGGATTGGGAGAAGGCAGAGAGAGATTCAGATTGGGACCAGGTCTCTCTCAAGATTGGATGGCACTAGGCATGGGCCGGTATGAGATTCTGGTGGTATGATAACCATTAAAAAGAATATCATGGTTTCACGGTATGGCGGTATTGTGATTACAGATCTAAAATAAAGACAGACATGTTCATTTAACCTGAATCTGTAATGACAGTGTGAGGGGTCGTGATACTCTACGCTGCAGCTGCACCACCTGAGGGATTTCTGATCAGCACTTCCTGTCTTTGACCAGCACTTCCTGTCTTTGACCAGCACTTCCTGTCTTTGACCAGCACTTCCTGTCTTTGACCAGCACTTCCTGTCTGTGACCAGCACTTCCTGTCTTTGACCAGCACTTCCTGTCTTTGACCAGACTAATAACGTCTCATACCTCAAGAACGGTATGAGGAAGGAAAGGAAGGAGGGAAGGAAGGAAAGAAAGAAAGGAGGGAAAAGGGAATAGGAAGGAAAGGAAGGAGGGAAGGAAAGACATAAGGAAGGAAGGAAGGATTTATATGACTAGACTAGACTAAAAACAGCTCATACCTTAGGAACGGTATGACAGAACATTTG
This sequence comes from Scomber japonicus, assembly GCF_027409825.1. Lineage (NCBI taxonomy): Eukaryota > Metazoa > Chordata > Actinopteri > Scombriformes > Scombridae > Scomber > Scomber japonicus. The sequence goes on from NC_070589.1 coordinate 34,761,067, forward strand.
TCGGTTTCGGTTATCGTGGCTTTTTCAAATCGCGGTGAACCTTGAACACGGTTATCATCCCATGCCTAGTTGACGCGTTTTTCTCTTTTGTAATAAAACCTTTCAAATGTACAAGTGAGACGTGTCAGCGGTGGTTTCCTTCTTCATCAACACATCAAGGATCTACCTCTCAATAGAATCAACTCAACTCAAAGTCCACTTTTATTACACCAGCAGAGTTTGCTCACCAGTCTGGAGCTGTGATGACGAGTTGGTGTTTTAGTTGATTTAGTCAGAGGCTGATTATGTCTGATAATTGATCAATGATTAATGAGTAATGATTACAATGACAGAGCCTTCTCCACTGTCGCCCCCACTTCTCTGGAATCCACTCCCCAAACCCATCAGAGACTGTACAGACCCCCATACCTTCAAATCACTCCTAAAAACACACCTTTTTAACCTGGCTTTTAACCTGTAAACTGTTTTTTATCCTCTTTCCATTTTATATCTTTTTAACCTTCTATATTGTTTGTTCTTTTCATTTTATGTTTTTACTTGTAAGCGTCTTTGAGCACCTGTAAAAGCGCGTTATAAATAAAATGTTTTATGATTAATGAGTAACTACTCCAGACAGTCTCTTCTGTATAAGCTTCAATCTAAACGTGTTAATGTATAAACCTGCTGCTGAACTTGTGTTTTGGAGTTTTTCCAGTACAGAGGAATAAGAGTGAGTCTGTATAATAAGATATATGGAGCTTTGGAGACAAACTCAACACGTGTTAGTAGAGTTCAGAGTTGGTTTGGGTCTATATAATATAATAATATAATATATAGTTTGGATGATAAAAGCAACTGGAGCTGTTAAATAACTGTGTTTGAACTTTGAGATGTGTCTTTACATGTGAGGACATTTAGATGGAATGGAAACTTTTTACTATGTTCTTATGTTTGGTACAGAAGAAGAGGATACATATATAATGAGATATATAAAGATATATAATGAGATATATAATCAGATTGGAGGCTTTGGACAGAATCACAGCGTCTGTCAGCAGATAAAATGTGACGAAGATGTTAAATAACTGTGTTTGAACTCTCAGATGTGTCTTTACATGTGAGGACATTCAGATGGGATGGAAACTTCTTACTATGTTCTTAAGTTTGGGAGCTTTCTGGTAGAGAGGAAGAGGATATATAATCAGATATATAATGAGATATATAATCAGATTGGAGGCTTTGGACCCAACCACGGTGTGTGTCAGCAGATAAAATGTGACGAAGATGTTAAATAACTGTGTTTGAAGTGTGAGCCTGCAGGTCTGATGTTTTTCTGTCTCCCTGCTGAGGACTGTTTCCATGTGTAAACTGTATAACCTGAGGCTGCAGGTATGACCGAGCAGCCAGACACACCCTGAACCTCAGACACACACACACACACACTCACACTTACTCACACACACACGCAGACACACACATTATGATCCATCACACACACCCTGACAATACCTGGTTACACTTTCCCCACTGCTGACCTGCAGAAATACAGCGCCGCAAGGCAGGACTACACACACACACACACACACACACACACACACACACACACACAGCCACACCCTGGCAACACCACACCCTGAACACACACACACACACCTTACCAACACCTGGCTGGCTCGGCTCCAAACGCTGCGTTACTCAACACTGAGTTTACACAGTGTGAAATATCTCAGCTCAGATTAATGTTCAACATTTAACTCAGAAGAAGAAGAAGAAGAAGTCAGTAAAAGTACACTGAGTATGATGAGCTGTATGTTGAATCTGTCTTCAGTTGTTTCTCTAATCTTTGATTGTTGCTGAAATATTGGATCATTTGAACATTTATTGAAATGAAAGCATGTGAGAAGTTTAGAGGGAAGAATCAGTATTTGGTGGAGCTGTTAACAACTCATAGACATCTGGAATGTGAGCCGACTACAAACTGCTGACTGGTTTCATCTTTAACAATGTGTTGGATTTTAAAAGCTTGTTATATTTTCCATTGAGTCAAATCTGCATCTGAAAAGTAACTAAAGCTGTTAAATAAATGTAGTGGAGTAGAAAGTACCTCTAACTGTACTACAGTAAAGTACTAGTACCTCAAATTCTACTATGGTAAAGTACTAGTACCTCTAACTGTACTACGGTAAAGTACAAGTACTTCAAACTGTACTACAGACAAGTATAAGTACCTCAAACTGTACTACAGTAAAGTACTAGTACCTCTAACTGTACTTAACTACTGTACTTGAGTAAATGTAATTAGTTACTTTTCATCCCTGTTAATGTGTTAAAATCACTGATCAATAGAAACCAAACTGCGCTACAACAGTGTAATCTGCAGTCAGTGTCGCCACCTGCTGGTCAGAGAGCAGAACTACTGAAAACATGACAAACAATAAATCATTTATTTATTACTAACATTTATTTACAGCATTTATTACATTAATAATCCACATTAAGACTCACTGAGAGCAGAAGGTTCATGTTTGCACAAAGTTTCTGCAGTTTAGATTCAGCAGCACTCAAACTGGGACATCTGAATATAAACTAGTACCTCAAACTGTACTACAGTAAAGTACTAGTACGTCTCATTGTACTACAGTAAAGTACAAGTACCTCAAACTGTACTGCAGTAAAGTACAAGTACCTCAAACTGTACTACAGTAAAGTACTAGTACCTCTAACTGTACTACAGTAAAGTACTAGTACCTCAAACTGTACTACGGTAAAGTACAAGTACCTCTAACTGTACTACAGTAAAGTATAAATACCTCAACCTGTACTACAGTAAAGTACTAGTACCTCAAACTGTACTACAGTAAAGTACTAGTACCTCAAACTGTACTACGGTAAAGTACAAGTACCTTTAACTGTACTACGGTAAAGTACTAGTACCTCTAACTGTACTACAGTAAAGTACTAGTACGTCTCATTGTACTACAGTAAAGTACTAGTACCTCTAACAGTACTACAGTAAAGTACTAGTACGTCTCATTGTACTACAGTAAAGTACTAGTACCTCTAACAGTACTACAGTAAAGTACTAGTACGTCTCATTGTACTACAGTAAAGTACTAGTACCTCTAACTGTACTACAGTAAAGTACTAGTACGTCTCATTGTACTACAGTAAAGTACTAGTACCTCTAACTGTACTGCAGTAAAGTACTAGTACCTCAAACTGTACTACGGTAAAGTATACGTACCTCAAACTGTACTACAGTAAAGTACTAGTACCTCTAACTGTACTGCAGTGTAGTTCATCCTCCCGCCAGCAGGTGGCGCTGCAGCATTAATAAACCGGATCTCTAACCGGCGGTTAACCGTTGATTGAAGGCAACGGATAACTGGCGGCTATATTTTTTCCCTAGGATGGTAAAGGAATAGCCCGCCCTCTCCTACCTCTGATTGGCTTACGCTGACATTCCACCTGACTCTATCCAATCCAAGCAACGAAGGCAGAGCGTCATAGCCAATCAGAGGCAGAGTACGGCATGTTTTTCCTTTGCCATCCTATTAACAGGAAGATAAACTGTGTTACAGGCGGTGCAGAGCTGCTGGAGTCTGGTCCAGTGTGTGAGTAATTACCTTAATGTTTCTAATTATTACAGTTAATGGCATTAAATGGGTTTTACAGGCTTTAATAATGCGTGTTTAAAGGTCGGAACCGAGCCGCTAATTCAACGCTAACTAAGGCTAACGTTAGTTTAGCAGCAACCGTTACCGTTACCGTTACAGTTAAAACACGATATAACGTTTTTAACTGACGATATAAAATATGTGTTTATAAAGATTAAAATATAACACAGCTGCTGACATCAATTCTAGCTTTGGTTGACCTTTTTAAAATATATATTTCAAGATATTCGGTTTAAATTTAGCCGTGAAGTGTAAACCAGACTACATTTAAAAAACAAGCAGTTTAACGGGCGCCCAGTCTCAGTTTTCATACACCGGTCTCTATAATCCTGCTAAATTAACACCCTGATTTATGCTTTTATGTCTTTATTTATATTCCGAATTTGACTGACGGTTGTCATTGATTAGGAGAAATAATATAAATTTATATTAGTGCAGTCAATTTAGTTTCTTTGCTCAAAAAGCAGAAAATGTTCTGATTTCTGGGTGAAGTTTGGTTCCTACATTATCAGTGCTTTACCTCTAACTGTACTACAATAAGGTACTAGTACCTCTAACTGTACTACAATAAAGTACTAGTACCTCTAACTGTACTACAATAAGGTACTAGTACCTCTAACTGTACTACAGTATAGTACTAGTACCTCTAACTGTACTACAGTAAAGTACTAGTACCTCAAACTGTACTACAATAAAGTACTAGTACCTCTAACTGTACTACAGTGAAGTACTAGTACCTCAAACTGTACTACAATAAAGTACTAGTACCTCTAACTGTACTACAGTGAAGTACTAGTACCTCAAACTGTACTACAATAAAGTACTAGTACCTCTAACTATACTACAGTGAAGTACTAGTACCTCAAACTGTACTACAGTATAGTACTAGTACCTCTAACTGTACTGCAGTAAAGTACAAGTACCTCTAATTGTACTACAGTATAGTACTAGTACCTCTAACTAGGAATCTACTGGTAGTTACTGGTAGTTACTGGGAGCTGTGTTGTTGTGTCTGATGGTATGACTTCAGGTTCTGAGTTAATGAGTTAATTAACCGATGTGAGTTTCTTGTGGACATTCTCCAGAGTGAAGAGTCTTCAGAGTGAAGAGTCTTCAGAGGAGGAAACTCCGCCACCCGTCCGTCCATCATGGCGGACATCAAGAACTTCCTTTATGCCTGGTGTGGAAAGAAGAAGCTGACTCCCAGCTACGACATCCGAGCTGCAGGCAACAAAAACCGCCCCAAGTTCATGTGTGAGGTGAGTGCATGTGTGAGGTGAGTTCATGTGTGAGGTGAGTTCATGTGTGAGGTGAGTTCATGTGTGAGGTGAGTTCATGTGTGAGGTGAGTTCATGTCACAGAGACACACTGCAGCTCACAGGAAGGATTCACATGCAGGTCAGTCTGTAACTGAGACAGGAGAGAACATGACCGTGGTGGATTACAGCACACTACAGCACTCTATAATACAGTTAAATGTAAAACACTGACCTAACAGTTAAATGGGTTCAATAGACAGAACAGACCTCTACCAAATGGTTGAGCAGACATATAAAGGGTTAAAGCAGGGTCTCTGCGGTGATGGTTTCATATTGAATGTCTGCTTCTCCTCTGTGCCCCCCCCCCCCCCCCCCCCCCCAATCCCCTCCACAGGTCCGGGTTGACACCTATAACTACACTGGGATGGGAAACTCCACCAATAAGAAAGACGCTCAGACCAACGCGGCCCGAGACTTCGTCAACTATCTGGTCAGACTGGGAGAGATCAGTGCTGCAGAAGTCCCAGCAGCCGGGGTCAGAACAGCTTCTCCTACTCCATACTACATCACTATAATACTGCATACTACATCACTATAATACTGCATACTACATCACTATAATACTGCATACTACATCACTATAATACTGCAGTACTTTTACTGTAATACTGCATACTACATCACTATAATACTGCAGTACTTTTACTGTAATACTGCATACTACATCACTATAATACTGCAGTACTTTTACTGTAATACTGCATACTACATCACTATAATACTGCAGTACTTTTACTGTAATACTGCATACTACATCACTATAATACTGCAGTACTTTTACTGTAATACTGCATACTACATCACTCATAATACTGCAGTACTTTTACTGTAATACTGCATACTACATCACTATAATACTGCAGTACTTTTACTGTAATACTGCATACTACATCACTATAATACTGCAGTACTTTTACTGTAATACTGCATACTACATCACTCATAATACTGCAGTACTTTTACTGTAATACTGCATACTACATCACTATAATACTGCAGTACTTTTACTGTAATACTGCATACTACATCACTATAATACTGCAGTACTTTTACTGTAATACTGCATACTACATCACTATAATACTGCAGTACTTTTACTGTAATACTGCATACTACATCACTATAATACTGCAGTACTTTTACTGTAATACTGCATACTACATCACTATAATACTGCAGTACTTTTACTGTAATACTGCATACTACAGCACTATAATACTGCAGTACTTTTACTGTAATACTGCATACTACAGCACTATAATACTGCAGTACTTTTACTGTAATACTGCATACTACATCACTATAATACTGCAGTACTTTTACTGTAATACTGCATACTACATCACTATAATACTGCAGTACTTTTACTGTAATACTGCATACTACATCACTATAATACTGCAGTACTTTTACTGTAATACTGCATACTACATCAATATAATACTGCAGTACTTTTACTGTAATACTGCATACTACACCACTATAATACTGCAGTACTTTTACTGTAATACTGCATACTACATCACTATAATACTGCAGTACTGTTACTGTAATACTGCATACTACATCACTATAATACTGCAGTACTGTTACTGTAATACTGCATACTACATCACTATAATACTGCAGTACTTTTACTGTAATACTGCATACTACATCACTATAATACTGCAGTACTTTTACTGTAATACTGCATACTACATCACTATAATACTGCAGTACTTTTACTGTAATACTGCATACTACATCACTATAATACTGCAGTACTTTTACTGTAATACTGCATACTACATCACTATAATACTGCAGTACTTTTACTGTAATACTGCATACTACATCACTATAATACTGCAGTACTTTTACTGTAATACTGCATACTACATCACTATAATACTGCAGTACTTTTACTGTAATACTGCATACTACATCACTATAATACTGCAGTACTTTTACTGTAATACTGCATACTACATCACTATAATACTGCAGTACTTTTACTGTAATACTGCATACTACATCACTATAATACTGCAGTACTTTTACTGTAATACTGCATACTACATCACTATAATACTGCAGTACTTTTACTGTAATACTGCATACTACATCACTATAATACTGCAGTACTTTTACTGTAATACTGCATACTACATCACTATAATACTGCAGTACTTTTACTATAATACTGCATACTACATCACTATAATACTGCAGTACTTTTACTATAATACTGCATACTACATCACTATAATACTGCAGTACTTTTACTGTAATACTGCATACTACATCACTATAATACTGCAGTACTTTTACTGTAATACTGCATACTACGTCACTATAATACTGCAGTACTTTTACTGTAATACTGCATACTACATCACTATAATACTGCAGTACTTTTACTATAATACTGCATACTACATCACTATAATACTGCAGTACTTTTACTATAATACTGCATACTACATCACTATAATACTGCAGTACTTTTACTGTAATACTGCATACTACATCACTATAATATTGCAGTACTTTTACTGTAATACTGCATACTACATCACTATAATACTGCAGTACTTTTACTGTAATACTGCATACTACATCACTATAATACTGCAGTACTTTTACTGTAATACTGCATACTACATCACTATAATACTGCAGTACTTTTACTATAATAAAGTATTTTTACTGCAGAAGAATGTGAATATTTCTTCCACCACTGACAGATATTCAGTTTACTATAATTAAAGACGAAGAAAAGCAGCATCATGTTTGTAAAGATGAAACCAGAATGATTAAAATGATGATATGAGATTCCAAACACATGAAATAGAAAGCTGTGTTTGATTGATTGATTGATTGATTGATTGATTGATTGATTGATTGATTGATTGATTGATCAGCAGCCTGGTCTCCCAGAATGTGATCAGCCTGATGGAGGAGGAGGAAACGGAGGAAACGGAGGCTTCGGTAACCTTCCTGCCAGCGGTCCTCTGCCTCCTCACCTGGTAGTGAAGAGTGAGAAAGGTAACGTCATCATCATCATCATCTTCATCATTTAATGAGGCTTGTAAAACCTGATATTGGTAAATTATTACATTATTAGGTTCTGCAAAAATATGGTTAACCCAATAATTTATTATTATATCATCAGAACAGAGATTATTACTTTATTGGGAAATGCACTTCATCACATGATCAGGTTCTATCACATGATCAGGTTCTATCACGTGATCAGGTTCTATCACGTGATCAGGTTCTATCACGTGATCAGGTTCTATCACATGATCAGGTTCTATCACATGATCAGGTTCTATCACATGATCAGGTTCTATCAGGTTCCATCACATGATCAGGTTCCATCACATGATCAGGTTCCATCACATGATCAGGTTCTATCACATGATCAGGTTCTATCACATGATCAGGTTCTATCACATGATCAGGTTCCATCACATGATCAGGTTCCATCACATGATCAGGTTCCATCACATGATCAGGTTCTATCACATGATCAGGTTCTATCACATGATCAGGTTCTATCACATGATCAGGTTCCATCACATGATCAGGTTCTATCACATGATCAGGTTCTATCACATGATCAGGTTCCATCACATGATCAGGTTCTATCACATGATCAGGTTCTATCACATGATCAGGTTCCATCACATGATCAGGTTCTATCACATGATCAGGTACTATCACATGATCAGGTTCTATCACATGATCAGGTACTATCACATGATCAGGTTCTATCACATGATCAGGTTCTATCACATGATCAGGTTCTATCACATGATCAGGTACTATCACATGATCAGGTTCTACAGGCTGCATCCAAACTAGATCTGACACTGAGAGAGGACCATCCTGATCTAAACATTAAAGTCTCTGTTTGTTAGAGGACAGCAGCTTCGGGCCGGTTCCAGGAGTGACTGGGTTAGGTTACTCTGGAGGAGGAAGAGGAGGAGGAGGAGGAGCAGGAGGAGCAGCAGGAGCAGGAGGAGGTCAGTGGGAGCGAGGAGCCAACCTGCAGGAGTACTACGCCAAGAGAGACGAGCAGGAAGCTCAGGCGGTAAGACTCTGTTCAAACCTCACAACACACAGAATCCTATAAAAAGTAAAATATTTAAACACAGGGTTTCTGCTGGGTCCTAAAAAGTCTTAAAATGTCTTAAAATGTGATCATCTCAATTTTAGGCCTTAAAAAGTCTTAAATACTTACGTTCATTCATCGTTTCCTCCTTAGCCTTTAGTTTAGATAAATGCGTTGGTGGGATTCACAGTTAGATCCGTGTGTCGTTCTCTCTGAAGCATCCAGGTTGTGTTTGTTTTAGGGCTGTCAAAAGATTAATTTTTTTAATCGAGATTAATCTAAGAGTTTCCATAGTTAATCACGATTAATGGCGTTTTGAATGTCATGTTTAAAATCCTGTTATTTTCCATTTGAAGGCAGTTTTAAGCCCATAATGTAAAGCATTTCTTACCAGAGTGTCTTAACTGGGAATCAATCACGGCTCTGCTGCGACTCCCACACTCCAAAATGGTCCTTTGGTGGAGCTGAGGCTGGCTTGGCTGCACCTGGGTGTTTAGCGTGGAGGTGCTAACTCAAACTCCACGTACTCCGGTGGTAGTTAAACTCCGTTTGACACAGGTTGCATTTTACTTTTGACTTGTCAACTGAAGCGTCTGGAAGTGTTTTAAAGTTAAACAAGCCGTTCAAAAGTCCAGTAGCTCTCTTACTTTCCATCAGCGCGGTAGGTTTACTGCAGGAGGCCACTTCAAAGCATAGCGCTACAGCTAGAGGAGCCATCTACGGGGGAGTAGAAGGGACAAAAAGGCTTGCAACATTAAAATGCCATATAAAAAAATTAACTGACAGCCCTAATTTGTTTCAACAATCAGAGTTCAGTGATTGATAAAAAACGAAACCAAACGATCCATTATCTGCAGGAAGTCCCTCAAACACACACACAAGATCACATCAGATATTTAGCTACCTTGGAATTAATTCTGAGACTGAGATTCTCCTTATTTTGTCATACTTCTCGTAGTTTTTTAATCATAAAGGTCTTAAAAAGTCTTAAATGTAACTTGATGAAACCCTGAAACAGTTTGTGTCTGTAAAGCAGATGAACAGCGTCGTTTGTTTCCTCTCTGCAGACTCTGGAGTCGGAGGAAGTCGACCTGAACGCTAACCTGCACGGTAACTGGACGCTGGAGAACGCCAAAGCTCGTCTGAACCAGTTCTTCCAGAAGGAGAAAACCAGCGCTGAGTATAAATACAGCCAAGTGGGACCGGACCACAACAGGTCTGGATCCTTTTAAAACCTGCAGGAAATAAAACCAGATCCAACCTGACGAGCTGCAGACGCTTCAGGCTCGTTTTAATAGATCTGTTTCTGTTTATCATCAAAAGCCAAACTCTAAAATCACAAGTTAAGAAATCCAAAATGTTAAATTCACTTTCTTCCTTTATCAAGATTTTGGTAATCATCATTTTAATTTAAGTTAGTTACTCAGGTCATTTTCAGGGTTTAGTTGTAGAGTCTAGTTCCTGAGTTTAGTTCCAAAATTTAGTTCCTGAGTTTAGTTCCCAAATTTAGTTCCTGAGTTTAGTTCCCAAATCTAATTCCTGAACGTAGTTCCTAATCTGAGTTCCCAATTTTGTTCCCAAATTTAATTCAGTTAGTTCCCAGATGTAATACCTTTGGCTCCGTGGTTCTTGGTGCTTAATTCCTAGGCTTAGTTCCCAAATTTAGTTCCCAAATTTAATTCCCGGGCTTAATTCCCAAATTTAATTCCCAGGCTTAGTTCCAAGATGTAATTCCTCTGGCTCTGTGGTTCTTGGTGTCTTTTAACGGCCTTTACTGTCTCGTCAGGTTGGATTTGGAGTTTCCATCAAACAGTGTAAAATAATAAATGTTGATAAATTGAGTTAAAATCAAAAAGAGACAAATAACATGAACGAATAGTCTGTAAATATAAGATCAGTACAAAGGTTTTATGTTATTATAGATTCCTCTTTGAGTGTTTAAATGTGATTTAATGATTCAGGTTTTAAAGCAGTTGAATATCTTAAAGTCAGCTCACAGCAAAGTGAAACCGTCGCTTGGTGTTCAGATGTTCTCGTATGTTTTTCTGCCGGACTGCCGTAAAAACCCAGAGACCTCCTGCGTGTGTCGGCTACACCAGAGAGATCTCACTGTTACTGAGAAACACAGACAGCAGCATGCTCACCAGAGAGATCTCACTGTTACTGAGAAACACAGACAACAGAACGCTCACCAGAGAGATCTCACTGTTACTGAGAAACACAGACAACAGAACGCTCACCAGAGAGATCTCACTGTTACTGAGAAACACAGACAGCAGCACGCTCACCAGAGAGATCTCACTGTTACTGAGAAACACAGACAGCAGCACGCTCACCAGAGAGATCTCACTGTTACTGAGAAACACAGACAGCAGCACGCTCACCAGAGAGATCTCACTGTTACTGAGAAACACAGACAGCAGCATGCTCACCAGAGAGATCTCACTGTTACTGAGAAACACAGACAGCAGCACGCTCACCAGAGAGATCTCACTGTTACTGAGAAACACAGACAGCAGCACGCTCACCAGAGAGATCTCACTGTTACTGAGAAACACAGACAGCAGCACGCTCACCAGAGAGATCTCACTGTTACTGAGAAACACAGACAGCAGCACGCTCACCAGAGAGATCTCACTGTTACTGAGAAACACAGACAGCAGCACGCTCACCAGAGAGATCTCACTGTTACTGAGAAACACAGACAGCAGCACGCTCACCAGAGAGATCTCACTGTTACTGAGAAACACAGACAGCAGCACGCTCACCAGAGAGATCTCACTGTTACTGAGAAACACAGACAGCAGCATGCTCACCAGAGAGATCTCACTGTTACTGAGAAACACAGACAGCAGCATGCTCACCAGAGAGATCTCACTGTTACTGAGAAACACAGACAGCAGCACGCTCACCAGAGAGATCTCACTGTTACTGAGAAACACAGACAGCAGCACGCTCACCAGAGAGATCTCACTGTTACTGAGAAACACAGACAGCAGCACGCTCACCAGCTCAAGACTGAAGAGGAAGACTAAGAGAAAGATCAGAAATCTGGAAAAGAACATTTTAAACACTTCTTTTAAATCTCTAAAATAGTCCAATAATCTTCTTTATATGAGAGTTTAACCCTCCTGTTGTCTTTGAGTCAAGGAAGGAAGGATGGAAAGGAGGGAGGAAAGGAAAGAAGGAAGGTAGGAGGGAGGGAGGAAAGAAGGAAAGAGAAAGGGAGAAAGGAAAAGAGGAAGGTAGGGGGAAGGAAAGAAAGAGAGAAGGACAAAGGGAGGAAAGAAATGAAGGAAAGAAGTACAGAAGGAAGGGAGGGAAGAGAGGAACGAAAGAAAGAGAAGGAAGGGAGGAAAGAAGGATGGAAGGGAGGAAGAAGGAAAGAAAGGAGGGATGAAGGAAGGAAAGGCGGGAGGAAAGGAAAGAAGGGAGGGTGAAAGGAAGGTAGGGGGAAGGAAAGAAAGAGAAGGAGGAAAGAAGTACAGAAGGAAGGGATAAAAGAGAGGAAGGAAAGAAAGAGAGAAGGAGGGAGGGAGGAAGGACAGACGGAAGGAAGGAAAAGTGAAAACAGACGGGGTCAGTTTGAGGACGACAGGAAGGTTAAGAGCAAACAGTGACTGAGTATTGGGCTGGTGGAGCAGTATTGAGCTGGTGGAGCAGTATTGAGCTGGTGGAGCAGTACTGGGCAGGTGGAGCAGTACTGAGCTGGTGGAGCAGTACTGGGCAGGTGGAGCAGTATTGAGCTGGTGGAGCAGGGTAGTTAGGAGAGCAGAGCGGAAACACCAGAAGTCACAACCTCACTGAAGGAAGACATGGGACAGCGTTTAGGAGCACTAAAGCTCTCCCATGGGTGCAGCTCGGAGGCCGGTTGTGATTTCTGGTGTCCCTGTTCCACCACAGGGCCGAGAGCAGCCGGGAGGACGACTCCAACCTCAAACCTGTTTATTAACAATCATTAAAACAAGACAAAAGTCTGGCAGGAAAACATACGAGCGTCCCACCGAGAGAGCAGGTGAGTCCATCCACACACTCGTTTATTCATCACTCGTTTCTGTCAGTTTTACTCCAGAGAACAGAGAAGTGAAGCTGTGACCTTTGTGTTTGTGTCTGCAGGAGTTTCATAGCAGAGATGCAGCTGTTTGTGAGGCAGCTCGGCAGAAGTAAGAACAATATTCATTTCTTTTCTTTTTTCTTTTTTTTTCAAGATTTTCTCTGGCATAGACACCTTTATTTGAAAGTAGACAGTCCCTCCTGGAATTCGCGATGTCCCGATCGCAACAATTAACGCAAATTCAACCAATCTGCGCGATTATGTGCGGGCCTTGCAATTTTGTCCAATCACCGCAACTTTTCCGCAAATTGGAGGAGTGAGGTTGGCAAAAAATACCGTCTGCCGCGACGGTAAACTCCAACTAATTCTGTGTGCATGTGTCTGTGTGTCTGTGTTGTGTGTTCATGTGTCTGTGAGGGAGATAAATATTGTCAAATAAAATGTTAAACGGTGTGAAAACTGTCTTCAAAATATGAAGTTGAATGTGCAATGAGATCAGAGATGGCGTGTGTGTAATTTTCACTGTCTCGCAATTTAATTGCAACAAAAGTGTTTAAAACATCGCAACATTTACTGCAATTTTTTTTAAATGCTGCTGCAAAATCAGGCATTTTAGGCAACAATCAGAAAAAAATCCTGCGAAATCCTGGAGGGACTGAGTAGAGACAGGACATTATGGGAGAGAGAAGGGGGGAGGGGTGACATGCAGAAAGGTCCACCGGCCGGGACTCGAACCGGGGTCCGCTGCGTACATGGCATGCACTCTTAACCACTCGTCCACCTGTGCGCAACAATATTACTTTCTTTATTTTAAATCCATTTTTAGTTTTAACCAGAGCTGCTCCATTATGGACAAAATCATAATCACGATTATTTGGGCTTTTACTCTGCTGCTGCTGCTAAAGCTGGAAACATCGTTGAAATATCGCGAGATCCCGCACAGATCTCTAGATGTGCTGTGCGGGATCTCGTGGAACCCAGCGGTATTTCAGTGATCTTGCGATATTTTGACGATGTTTCCAGCGTTAGCAGTAGCAGCAGAGTAAAAGCCATCAGCTCAGTGTTATTTTAATAAACTCCTGGTGCACTTACAAACTTTCCAATACATGGATTTATAGTAAAGAGCCTATTAGTACTACTGTAGAAGTTTGATAACAAGCATTATTAGTGGGGTCATTTACCAGATACACTGGTGGTCCCGTTAGTGCCTTTTGGTCCCGTTAGCGCCAGGTGGTCCCATTAGCATCTGGTGGTCATGTTAGCATCTGGTGGTCCCGTTAGCGCCTGGTGATCCCGTTAGCATCTGGTGGTCCCGTTAGCATCTGGTAGTCCCGTTAGCTTCTGGTAGTCCCATTAGCGCCTGTGCTAAGACATTCGGCTGATGGATCTAACTCCATCAATTTGCCACCAAGGGAAAGAAAAAGAGGCGAGGGCGTGTTTAGATAGACGTCATGGTGCATATGATGCTAGCTCGCTTTAACGTTGAGCCTGAGCGAGTTAAATAAAGCTAGCGTGACGTTTCCTCTGTGTTTGCTCTGCAGGAGTCACGGCTCGAGAACACGGCTCCAACAAGAAGCTGGCGGCTCAGTCGTGCGCTCTGTCTCTGGTCCGACAGCTGTACCACCTGGCCGTCATCGAGGCGTACTCCGGCATCACCAAGAAGAAGGAGGGAGAGACTGTACGCTTAAAACACACCGAACCCTCATTAACACCAAACCCTCATTAACACACCTGCTGCTTTACCCCTCCTGTTGTGTTCGAGTCAAGGAAGGAAGGGAGGAAGAAGGAAGGGAAGGAGGGAGGGAGGAAGGAAGGGAGTAAAGGAAGGGAGTAAAGGAAAGAAGGCAGGGAGGAAGAAAGGAAAGAGGGAGGAAGGAACGACAGAAGGAAGAAAGGGGGATGGAGGAAGGAAGGAAGGGAGGGAGGAAAGGAAAGGAAATAAGGAAGGTAGGAGGGAGGAAGGGAGGAAGGAAGGAAGGAAGAAAGGGGGATGGAGAAAGGAAAGAAGGAAGGGAGGAAAGAGAAGAACAAAGAGGAACGTAGGGGGGAGGAAGGACAGAAGGAAGGAAGAAAGGGGGATGGAGGAAGGAAAGAAGGACGGGAGGAAAGAGACAAGAAGGAAAGAAAGAGAGAAGGAGAGAGGAAGGACAGATGGAAGGAAGGAAGGAAGGAAGACCCGGGAGGACGACAGGAAGGTTAAATAAAGTTCTGCTTTTAATCTGAAGGTTTGTGTTTGTGTGTTTCCAGCTGGAGGCGTTCGAGGTCAACGTTTGTCCGGAGCTTCAACAGAAGCTTTCTGCTGTCGTCCAGGAGCTCGGAGTCACCGTCCCCTTACCTGTGAGTCACACAGGGTTACTATAGGTCAGGGGGGTCAAACTAGTTTTCAATCAAGGGCCACATACAGCACAATTTGATCTCATGTGGGCCGGATCATTAAAAAGAAGGAAGGAAGGAAGGAAGGAAAAGAAGGAGGAGAAGGAAGAGAATACAGGAAGGGAATACAGATGAAAGGAAGGATGGAAGAGAAGAAAGAAAGGAAGGATAGACTTAAGGAAGGAATAAAAAGAAGAAAGGAAGGATGGAAGGAAAAGAAGGAGGAGAAGGAAGAGAATACAGGAAGGAAAGATGTAAGGAAGAAAGGGAGGAAGGACAGATGGAAGGAAGAGAAGACAAGAAGTAAGGAAGGAAGGAATGAAGGAAGGGAATACAGATGAAAGGAAAGAAGGAAGGAAGGAAAGAAGAGAAGATAGGGAGGAAGAAAGGTAGGAAGGATAGACTGAAGGAAGGAATAAAAAGAAGAAAGGAAGGACGGAAGGAAAAGAAGGAGGAGAAGGAAGAGAATACAGGAAGGAAAGATGGAAGGAAGAAAGGGAGGAAGGAAAGATGGAAGGAAGAGAAGACAAGAAGTAAGGAAGGAATGAAGGAAGGGAATACAGATGAAAGGAAGGAAGGAAAGAAAAGAAGACAAGGAGGAAGAAAGGTAGGAAGGACAGACGGAAGGAAGGAAGGAAAAGAGGAAGAAGAAAACTGGGCCGGATTGGACCTCTCGGCGGGCAGCTTCTGGCCCACGGGCCGCATGTTTGACACCCCTGCTTTAGGTCATTCATATTAGTTTTATTTAGTTTTTATAGAAAGAACTGAAACAACATAGAGTAGTTTACTTTGAACCTGGATTACGATTAATGAACGATTATCTCCTCACTTGATGGATGAGGAAATAAACAGCTGTTGGACGGATGATAGCGTGTTATGTGTTTCTTCCCGTCCAGCCTCAGGACGCCAGCAGTCCGGTTTCTCTGCTTCAGGGGAAGATCGCGACGTTCGAGCCGTCTCAGCGTCAGACGGGAGCCGGCGTGATTCCCTGGTCGCCTCCGCAGGTCAACTGGAACCCTTGGACCAGCAGCAACATCGACGAGGGACCGCTGGCCTTCGTACGTCTTTAAAACTCATCATCATTAAACTAGTATTTCATTATCAGATGGATTTGATCTATGAAGGAGTGAAAACCCTAACCCTAACCCTCCAGAGTGTAAGATGATGTTTAGATGACTTATTTTATAAAGCCAAACATTTACTGTAACATCTGAAGCCAACAAATAGCTTCAATAATAATTAGGGCTGTCAAACGATTAATTTTTTTAATCGAGATTAATCGCAGTGTTTCCATAGTTAATCGTGATTAATCTCGTTTTGAATTGCATGTTTAAAATCCTGTTATTTTCCATTTGAAGGCAGTTTTATGCCCATAATGTAAAGCATTTCTTACCAGAGTGTCTTAACTGGGAATCAATCACGGCTCTGCTGCGACTCCCACACTCCAAAATGGTCCTTTGGTGGAGCTGAGGCTGGCTTGGCTGCACCTGGGTGTTTAGCGTGGAGGTGCTAATTCAAACTCCACGTACTCCGGTGGTAGTTAAACTCCGTTTGACACAGGTTGCATTTTACTTTTGACTTGTCAACTGAAGCGTCTGGAAGTGTTTTAAAGTTAAACAAGCCGTTCAAAAGTCCAGTTTATTATTATTATTAATCCTAGTACAATTTATTAATGTTTCCTGGCAGATATTCACTGATTTATTGCATGTTTTACCTGCTGTCATATGAAATCAGATGATCCAGAACAGAGCAGCAGGTGTTTTATTTATTTATTTATTTATTTATTTATTCGAGGGGAATCTGGCAGAATGGATACAGTTGGTTGTAATCTACAAACTCGCCACTAGATGGCAGTAAATCTTACACGCTGCTCCTTTTTAAACTGTATTCAGATTTTTCTTCTGTTGTTGAAAACTAGGAAATGACTTCATGCAGCTTTCCTGAGAAAATATCAGAGCAGAAAATCCTGAAAAATAATTTAAATGTGCAACAAAATAAACTGATTTTATATGTTTGAATGACGCTAATAATAAAGATTGATCCTGTAACTCACTTTTTTTGGTTCTCAGTACAAACCTCAACACAAGACTGCTTTTAAATGAGCATGTGTTTAATGGGATGTTTCTTTATAACATGAAATATCTGAACAATACATTTCTTAAACTCTGTAATTATCTTCCATAATAGAGAAAATAAGTTCTGTTGGTCAAAGAGCAAATGCATCATAGAACAAGTAATGTGAAAAATGATGAATATCTAAGCCGATTATCTTCGATCCTGCACATTAAACCAATCTTATGATCTGTAAATATCCCAGAAAATGAGTTTATAAGAGGAAAGTGAACCCTGCTGTTTGCTCTGTGTGTGTGTGTGTGTGTGTGTGTGTGTGTGTGTGTGTCTGTGTCTGTGTGTGTGTGTGTGTGTTGTCAGTAGTTTTTATCCTCTTATTCATGTTAATAATATTTTATGTGGTTCCTCTCCTCAGTGCACTCCGGAGCAGATCAGCAGTGAGCTTCATGACGAGCTGATGTACCAGCTGGAGCACGACGACAACCTGCAGAAGGTCCGTCTGGTTTCTCCTCTGCTGCGTTACCGTCTGGTTTCTCCTCTGCTGCGTTACCGTCTGGTTTCTCCTCTGCTGCGTTACCGTCTGGTTTCTCCTCTGCTGCGTTACCGTCTGGTTTCTCCTCTGCTGCGTTACCGTCTGGTTTCTCCTCTGCTGCGTTACCGTCTGGTTTCTCCTCTGCTGCGTTACCGTCTGGTTTCTCCTCTGCTGCGTTACCGTCTGGTTTCTCCTCTGCTGCGTTACAGATGGTTTTAGTAGGAAGTATAAAAACAGAACGTTGTGTGTTTCAGATGCTGTCGGCTCGCGAGCAGCTGCCCGTCAAACAGTTTGAGGAGGAGATCATGGCGGCCGTCGACTCCAGCCCGGTGGTGATCATCAGAGGAGCGACGGGCTGCGGGAAAACCACCCAGGTGCCCCAGTACATCCTGGACCGCTTCATCAAGGAGGGCCGAGCGTCCGACTGCAACATCGTGGTCACCCAGGTAACGCTCAGCATCCGACAGCAACATCATAGTTACTTAGGTAACGCTCAGCAACATCATAGTTACCTAGGTAACGCTCAGCATCCGACCACAACATCATAGTTACCTAGGTAACACTCAGCATCTGACAGCAACATCATCTCTCCTCCTCCTCCTCCTCCTCCTCCTCCTCCTCCTCCTCCTTCTTCTTCTTCTTCTTCTTCTTCTTCTTCTTCTTCTTCTTCTTCTTCTTCTTCTTCTTCTTCTTCTTCTTCTTCTTCTTCTTCTTCTTCTTCTTCTTCTTCTTCTTCTTCTTCTTCTTCTTCTTCTTCTTCTTCTTCTTCTTCTTCTTCTTCTTCTTCTTCTCTTCCTCCCCCCCGTCCTCTCCCTCCTCCTCCTCCTCCTCCTCCTTCTTCTCCTCCTCCAGCCCAGACGGATCAGCGCTGTGTCGGTGGCTGAGCGAGTCGCTCTGGAGAGAGGCGAGGATCTGGGGAAGAGCTGCGGCTACAGCGTTCGCTTCGAGTCCGTCCTCCCTCGTCCTCACGCCAGCATCATGTTCTGCACCGTCGGTATGGAAACGCCCAGATCTCTATTCATACTGGTGTTACTTTAACCTTTAACAGCTGTTCAGTATAACGTAAACTCGCTCTCAGTAAGGCTGCTCAATTAATCAAAATGTTATCATGATTACGATTTTGGGGCCAAACGATCTCAAAACTGATAAAATCGGGAGGAAACATTGTAATTTTCTGTTGTGCAGCGTTGTATAGAAACAGTCATGCATGTGTATTTCCGTCCTTCCTCCCAGCATGCATCACTGTAGCTGCTAACACTCTTGTTTCCCTGGTTTCTCCCGTATTTTAGACCCATCTCCCTCCGCTCTCCTGTTTTGTCTTTTCTCCCGGGAATCTCACGCAATTTACAGCCCCAACTTTGTTAACGATAAGAAGAGCACAATAACAAAGGTTTTATTTTGAAAAGCTTAGACAGGAAGCCACTGTTAGTTTGACAGAAGCTGAAACACAGTGAAATGCTTTAACTGTAAATAAAAGCTTGGAAAAGAGTTTCCAGCCTGCGTCAGACGATGCTGAGTTTACTGACTGATTATTATAAACCAGGAACTGATGTGTGAACTATTGTCATGGTAACTCGCTCAGCTCTAATATCTCCAAACATGTTCTGCTGTGTGTTGCTTTAAGCATCAGATAAAAAGCTGCTGCTGGGAGAGGAAGTTAATTAAACCGAATGGACGAGAAATGCAGCATGTTTCTAAAGTTTTAAAAAAAAGTTTTAATAGTATATAGTTGTAATAATTGTGATTATGATTTTGTCCATAATGGAGCAGCCATACTGTCAGTGTGTAACTAACAGCTGTGCAGTAGAGGTTCAGGTTGTGGATGACTCGGCTGTTTTCCAGGTGTGCTGCTGAGGAAGCTGGAAGCGGGAATCAGAGGCATCAGCCACGTTATCGTCGATGAGATCCACGAGAGAGACATCAACGTGAGTCTCAGTGATGACCTCATCAGCTGGAGTCATGGCGAGGGTTTTGATTGGTTCGTGAGGGTTTGATGATGATGATGATGTCATTACAGACGGACTTCCTCATGGTTGTGCTCAGAGACGTAGTCCAGACTTACCCAGACGTCCGGATCCTCCTCATGTCGGCCACCATCGACACCTCCATGTTCAGAGAGTACTTCTTCAACTGTCCCATCATCGAGGTGTTCGGACGCACCTTCTCTGTGCAAGGTACGTCTGACCTCTGACCCCTGAGCCCTGACCTCTGAGCCCTGAGCCCTGACCTCTGACCCAAAAGTTTAAATGTCTCTGAAACTCTCTGTCTGTGTCTGCAGAGTACTTCCTGGAGGATTGCATCCAGATGACAAACTTCATCCCTCCGCCGATGGACCGAAAGAAGAAAGACAAAGACGAGGACGGAGGAGACGAAGACGTAAAGACCTCAAACTTCTGATCTGGTTTCAGCAGCTCAGAGCGTCTGAATAAAGAAATAACACCTCTCTTTGTCTATCTCTCTCTCTCTCTGTCTCTGTCTCTCTCTCTCTCTCTCTCTCTGTCTCTGTCTCTGTCTCTGTCTCTCTCTCTCTCTCTCTCTCTCTCTCTCTCTCTCTCTCTCTCTCTGTCTCTCTCTCTGTCTCTCTCTCTCTCTCTCTTTCTCTCTCTCTCTCTCTCTCTCTCTCTCTCTCTCTCTCTCTCTCTCTCTCTCTCTCTCTCTCTCTCTCTCTCTCTGTCTCTCTCTCTGTCTCTCTCTCTCTCTCTCTCTCTCTCTCTCTCTCTCTCTGCAGACGAACTGTAATGT